>NC_090652.1:233814089-234114089 GCF_040937935.1 Hyperolius riggenbachi | reverse complement strand
ACTTTGTACCTATTACCCAAGGTACACAAAAATAGGGAGGCACCGCCTGGGAGACCCATAGTAGCAGGTATTGGCAGCTTGTTAGAACGTTGTTGTTCCTTTATTGATTTCTTTTTACAAGAACATGTGACCAGTTTAGATTCATATGTAAGAGATTCATCAGATCTTATCACTAAACTAGATGATGTTGTTTCACCACCAGATTCTATGCTCATCACCTGTGATGTCGAATCCCTATACACAAATATCGACCACAGAGATGCCTTATCGTCTGTTAGATACTTTCTCAGGACCGCCTCAACTGTGAGGGATGACTTCAACACCTTTCTTCTTCAGCTATTGGATTACGTTCTCAAGCATAATTTCTTTACGTTTAACGGTAAATATTTTTTACAAATCCATGGTGTTTCGATGGGGGCCAAGTGTGCCCCCTCAATCGCTAACCTTTTCTTAGGTTGGTGGGAAAGGGAAGTTGTGTGGTCCTCAAAAATGACAGTGTATCATGATAATGTCCTGGGCTATTTTAGGTATGTGGATGACATACTGATATTGTGGAATGGAAGCATGGAGAAAGCTCAAACATTTGTTTCGGAATTGAATAACAATGATCATAACATCTTCCTGACCGCTAACTATTCTCGAAATGAGGTTAATTTTTTGGACTTGAAAATAACATTATTTGAATGTTTTTTAACCGTTGCACGTGTCACTTTGTTTTGTTCAATTGCTTGTAATATATATTACCACATTGCAATTTTTGCACTGTACGCTACTTTTTATATACGATATATAATATTTTGGAACATAGAATCATTGCTGTTGCTCATTTTACATAGTCTGGCACTGGTGAGAGTTTTTGTGATTTCATATAATCTCCATATGCACTGTGCTATTATTTTTTATTGCTTAATCAGTGTCGGTGCATTTACCTACTATTCATTACAATTTGGGACCCCAGACCCATGGTTTTGTTTTTATATGTTTTTAATCCTGTGATGTTTCAATAAAGATATACCCTTCATTTATTCATATACTTTGGCATGGTGTGGTGCTTGACAGCCTAGTCTTGTTCTTTTGAGAGGTTTGACAAAAGATCCAACTAGTAGTGTTGATTGTAAAGAGTCATTTAGGTTTCATTAAATTTTGTGTTAATGTTTGAAATTACAATTCTTATCGTAATTATGATTTTGTGGGTAGTCTTGATTTTGCGTAATTCTGTGTAATTTGGCACAAATGCATTGAAGTCTATAAAGCATATGTCAAGACATTTTCGCATATGAGAAAACACATTTTCGCATAAATGCATCAAAATCTATGGGGCATACGTAAAAAACAAAATGGAAAATTATTATTTATGTAGTAATTTTCACTTTAAACATGCAGTTTTAGAAATGTATGATATCCCTGGTGTTAATTTACATATTTATCTTGTTTATATGAAAATATTTATAATAGTCATATGTCATATGACATTTGGCTTCCTCTCAGGATCACTACCACATTATCAGATGGGTTGTAGGAAGTGAAATTAGTTAATAGGTCTATTTTGCCTATGCTTATTGAAATCACGCACTGTACATTTAAAATGTAGATTTCAAAGTTGACTAAAATGTTTGCTAGAATATTAGTAAGAGCAAGCATGTGTTTATCATAAAAAGCTATTATAAGAGACTGTGAACACAGTTATAGAATTCATAATGTAAAATAGAGTTGCTTTCTTAACTTAAAGGATAAGTGCACTTACAGTGTACTTATGCTTTTGTAACAGGTCTACATGCCTGTAAAAAGGCAGCCAAAGTTACGTCTCCTGAATGAGCCTGTGATGTGCCTGGTAATTAGTGTTGGGCGAACAGTGTTCGCCACTGTTCGGGTTCTGCAGAACATCACCCTGTTCGGGTGATGTTCGGGTTCGGCCGAACACCTGATGGTGTTCGGCCAAACTGTTCGGCCGTATGGCCGAACTAAGAGCGCATGGCCGAACGTTACCCGAACGTTCGGCTAGCGCTGTGATTGGCCGAACGGGTCACGTGTAGTGTTGGGCGAACATCTAGATGTTCGGGTTCGGGCCGAACATGGCCGAACTCCGAACATAATGGAAGTCAATGGGGACCCGAACTTTCGTGGATTGTAAAGCCTCCTTATATGCTACATACCCCAAATTTACAGGGTATGTGCACCTTGGGAGTGGGTACAAGAGGAAAAAAAATTAGCAAAAAGAGCTTATAGTTTTTGAGAAAATCGATTTTAAAGTTTCAAAGGGAAAACTGTCTTTTAAATGCGGGAAATGTCTGTTTTCTTTGCACAGGTAACATGCTTTTTGTCGGCATGCAGTCATAAATGTAATACATATAAGAGGTTCCAGGAAAAGGGACCGGTAACGCTAACCCAGCAGCAGCACACGTGATGGAACAGGAGGAGGGTCGCGCAGGAGGAGAAGGCCACGCTTTGAGACACAACAACCCAGGCCTTGCATGAGGACAAGAAGCGTGCGGATAGCAATTTGCATTTTGTCGCCATGCAGTCATAAATGTAATACAGATGAGAGGTTCAATAAACAGGGACCGGAAACGCTAACCCATCACAGATGTTCATTGTTCATGTTACTTGGTTGGGGTCCGGGAGTGTTGCGTAGTCGTTTCCAATCCAGGATTGATTCATTTTAATTTGAGTCAGACGGTCTGCATTTTCTGTGGAGAGAGCACTGAAACAGCATTCCGACATAACGCTGGCTGCCGGGCAAACCAGCACCTCTATTGCGTACATTGCCAGTTTGTGCCAGGTGTCTAGCTTCGATACCCAATAGTTGAAGGGTGCAGATGGATTGTTCAACACAGCTACGCCATCTGACATGTAGTCCTTGACCATCTTCTCCAGGCGATCGGTGTTGGAGGTGGATCTGCACGCTTGCTGTTCTGTGTGCTGCTGCATGGGTGTCAGAAAATTTTCCCACTCCAAGGACACTGCCGATACCATTCCCTTTTGGGCACTAGCTGCGGCTTGTGTTGTTTGCTGCCCTCCTGGTCGTCCTGGGTTTGCGGAAGTCAGTCTGTCGGCGTACAACTGGCTAGAGGAGGGGGAGGATGTCAATCTCCTCTCTAAAGTCTCCACAAGGGCCTGCTGGTATTCTTCCATTTTGACCTGTCTGGCTCTTTCTTCAAGCAGTTTTGGAACATTGTGTTTGTACCGTGGATCCAGAAGGGTATAAACCCAGTAATTGGTGTTGTCCAGAATGCGCACAATGCGTGGGTCGCGTTCAATGCAGTCCTAGGCCGAAGAGGTCATAGCCTAGGGTCACAAAACCTGTTTATTTGGGCAATTTCAATGGTGGCGAGTCTGACGTACATAAATCGCAGCAATGGCCGTTAGCAACGTCTGAATCTCATGAAATGTCTCATGCAGGTAGAAGACATATTGTTAGACTTGGGCTCCAAAGATGGGTTCCCTACATCTCTGCAAACCAGAGTTACAGGGCTCCAAATTTGGTAAAATCCCCCATAGGCTTTCATTGGGCCTCCTATTTACAGTTCCAAAATCTCACATCTTTTCAAAGGGCAATTACTCAGCAGTGGCAAATTTTCTAGCATTGTAGGGACCCTTAGGGGGAACATGACTGGTGAGTTTCGGGCCCCTAGGCCAAAGAGGTCATAGCCTAGGGTCACAAAAACCTGTTTATTTGGGCTATTTCAATGGTAGTGATGGTGACGTACATAAATCGCAGCAATGGCCGTTAGCAAAGTCTGAATCTCACGAAATGTCTCATGCAGGTAGAAGACATATTGTTAGACTTGGATTCCAAAGATGGGGTCCCTACATCTCTGCAAACCAGAGTTACAGGGGTCCAAAATTGGTAAAATCCCCCATAGGATTTCATTGCCTCCCTATTTCACTTTCCAAAATCTCACATCTTTTCAAAGGGCAATGGCTCAGCAGTATCAAATTTTCTAGCATTGTAGGGACCCTTAGGGGGAACATGACTGGTGAGTTTCGGGCCCCTAGGCCGAAGAGGTCATAGCCTAGGGTCACAAAAACCTGTTTATTTGGGCTATTTCAATGGTAGTGATGGTGGCGTACATAAATCGCAGCCATGGCCGTTAGCAACGTCTGAATCTCACGAAATGTCTCATGCAGGTAGAAGACATATTGTTAGATTTGGATTCCAAAGATGGGGTCCCTACATCTCTGCAAACCAGAGTTACAGGGGTCCAAAATTGGTAAAATCCCCCATAGGATTTCATTGCCTCCTTATTTCACTTTCCAAAATCTCACATCTTTTCAAAGGGCAATGGCTCAGCAGTACCAAATTTTCTAGCATTGTAGGGACCCTTAGGGGGAACATGACTGGTGAGTTTCGGGCCCCTAGGCCGAAGAGGTCATAGCCTAGGGTCACAAAAACCTGTTTATTTGGGCTATTTCAATGGTAGTGAAGGTGACGTACATAAATCGCAGCAATGGCCGTTAGCAAAGTCTGAATCTCACGAAATGTCTCATGCAGGTAGAAGACATATTGTTAGACTTGGATTCCAAAGATGGGGTCCCTACATCTCTGCAAACCAGAGTTACAGGGGTCCAAAATTGGTAAAATCCCCCATAGGATTTCATTGCCTCCCTATTTCACTTTCCAAAATCTCACAACTTTTCAAAGGGCAATGGCTCAGCAGTATCAAATTTTCTAGCATTGTAGGGACCCTTAGGGGGAACATGACTGGTGAGTTTCGGGCCCCTAGGCCAAAGAGGTCATAGCCTAGGGTCACAAAAACCTGTTTATTTGGGCTATTTCAATGGTAGTGATGGTGACGTACATAAATCGCAGCAATGGCCGTTAGCAAAGTCTGAATCTCACGAAATGTCTCATGCAGGTAGAAGACATATTGTTAGACTTGGATTCCAAAGATGGGGTCCCTACATCTCTGCAAACCAGAGTTACAGGGGTCCAAAATTGGTAAAATCCCCCATAGGATTTCATTGCCTCCCTATTTCACTTTCCAAAATCTCACATCTTTTCAAAGGGCAATGGCTCAGCAGTATCAAATTTTCTAGCATTGTAGGGACCCTTAGGGGGAACATGACTGGTGAGTTTCAGGCCCCTAGGCCGAAGAGGTCATAGACTAGGGTCACAAAAACCTGTTTATTTGGGCTATTTCAATGGTAGTGATGGTGGCGTACATAAATCGCAGCAATGGCCTTTAGCAACGTCTGAATCTCACGAAATGTCTCATGCAGGTAGAAGACATATTGTTAGACTTGGATTCCAAAGATGGGGTCCCTACATCTCTGCAAACCAGAGTTACAAGAGTCCTAACCAGCAGCTCACCAGGATATAAGTTTAGCTATTTCCACTTATTAACTGCTTTTAGTTCCAGGGTGTAGATTCTACATCCTAATTAGTGCTGCTGTAGGTTCTGGGACGTAGAATCCACGCCGTGCATTAAAACCCGGTGCCTGCCGCTGTGTATGCATGTGCCCATGCATGCTCTTGGGCGTGTACGTGATCCTGCACACTCCCACTCATGCATGTGCACGGCCCTGTAAACGATTGTTGCTAGATAATAGCAACAATCATTCAAGTTAGGAAAAACTGTTTTAAAAGTTGAAAAAAAATGTAAGTGACATGGTTCCCAATAAAATACAAAGTGTTTTATTTTAATCCCCAAGTAATATTTTAACCCCAACCTAGCCTATTAGCCCAATATTAACCCTTGCAATACCTATACCTGTTTATAAACTTTTAATGACAGCTGCCTGTAGCGATCGGATGCGATTGGCACCCGAACTGCCACCCTAGCTCACGCATTCAATCACCACAGGCTAGGGTATTCATATTTGTATGTGTTTTATAACTGTGGGACATGTGAAAATTAGGAAGGGTGAAAAATGAAAAAATGGGTATATGGGGTTTTTCTGCATTTACACCAAATTTTCCCCATAAAATGACTATAAAATAAAAAAGTTTGGGGAAAAACATATTACCCAAAGAAAGCCTAGATTTACTTAAAAAAAATAAGATATATATTACTAAGATGGTATAAGTAATTAAAATGTTACTGCTGTATAAAAACAAAATAGTGTCAAAAACATCAGGAACTTAAATGGGTAAAAACCATGGGAAAGGGAAACAAGATAAAGTCTTATGGAAAGTCAGAATTAAATACCGTATATACTCGCATACAAGCCGAATTTTTGACCCCCAAAAAGGGGGTCAAAAGTTGGGGGGTCAGCTTGTATGCGAGTCTTCTCTGGTGGTCTAGTGGTGGGTGGTGGGTGGTCCGCGCCCCGCTCCCCCCCCTCCCCGCTCCCCCCGCGGCCGCCGCTGCTATTACCTGCTTAGGCAGCAGCCGCTTCCTAATCCGCGTTCCCCTTCTGAAACTTTTCAGAGTGTATCACAGCAGCGCGCCCGGCGCTGCTGCTGTGACGATGCAGGGGGCAGGAAAGAGCGGTTCCCTTGGTAAAGGCGATACAGATCGCCGCTATAGGGAGCTGCGCTCTTTCCTGCACTCTGCTTCGTCACAGCAGCAGCGCCGGGCGCGCTGCTGTGATACACTCTGAGAAAGTTCAGAAGAGGAACGCGGATTAGGAAGCGGCCGCTGCCTAAGCAGGTAATAGCAGCGGCGGCCGCGGGGGGAGCGGGGAGCGGGGGGGGAGCACTACCTACCTATGCTGGGCACTATACTGGCAAAACTGGGCACTATACTGGCTAAACTGGGCACTTTACTAGCCATACAGGGGCACTATACTAGCTAAACTGGGCACTATACTGGCTAAACTGGGCACTATACTGGCTAAACTGGGCACTATACTAGCTAAACTGGGCACTATACTAGCTAAACTGGGCACTATACTGGCTAAACTGGGCACTATACTGGCTAAACTGGGCACTATACTAACTAAACTGGGCACTATACTGGCTAAACTGGGCACTTTACTAGCCATACTGGGGCACTATACTAGCTAAACTGGGCACTATACTAGCTAAACTGAGGCACTACCTACCCATACTGGGCGCTATACTGGGCACTATACTGGCTATACTGGGCACTATACTGGCTATACTGGGCACTATACTGGCTATACTGGGCACTTTACTAGCTATACTGGGCACTATACTAGCTATACTGGACACTACCTACCTATACTGGGCACTATACTAGCTATACTGGGACACACTGGGGGGCTGCACCAATCCAGCATTTCCTACCCCCGGCTTATATGGGGGTCAATCATTTTTCCCTGTTTTTTCAGGGAAACGTTGGGGGGTTGGCTTATATGCGGGTCGGCTTATATGCGAGTATATACGGTAATCATTATATATTTATTCTTTTAAAGCTAGATATATATATATATATATATATATATATATATATATATATGAATTATTTTATATTATAAGCATTTTTAAGGAAATAAGAAGAAAAATATTGAAAAAATTCAGTTTTTCTCAGTTTTCAGCAATTATAGTTTTTAAATAAAATGTGCTACTGTGGAGAAACCCAACAAAATGTATTTGGTATTTGTCTTGGTTATTTCAACATTTAAATTATGTCTCTAATACATTGTATGGTGACAATATTTTATTTGGAAATAAAGGTGTATTTTTTCCATTTTGTGTTACTTTACACTATATAAATAAATATAAGCCCTTATTTGCGAAAATAACAGTAAGATACCCTCATGACATACATATAAAACAAGCTGAGTCCCTAGAGTAACTATTTAAGTATTATTTTAAAGCTGTCCCTTTTTTGCTACAAGTGTTTTATTGTGTTGACTATGGGTTGGGGGGAGGGGGGGTCGGTGGAAGGGGTTATTTGGGAGTTATATGGGGTACTTATTTTTTTAGGCATTGTAAATGTATTGGGTGTATTTTTATTTTTGACCACTAGATGGCCCCACCATTAATTCTGAGTATGTATGTGTGTTTTACTGTTATTTTATGAATGACCACAGGCATTTTGATTTGCGAACACATTTCCATTCACCTATTACGGACCGACAGAGCGGTAATGAAGGCGCACAAAGCAGCACAGACAGATGCACGCATATCCATGCTCTATATGCTCTATATAAAATGCCTTTAAAGCCTCCAGCAAGCAAGAACATACTCAGGTTACTTTTGGTAGTACTTTTTCACCTACTTTGTGATACTTTTTAATTGCCGAGTGCTAAAAAGTTATTTTAAACAGAAGATGTAAAATCATCTCATAGGAGAAAATTTAGGAGAAAAGGTGAATTGGATCAGGCCCAATATGTGAACTATTGACCTTTTTTTTAATCTATCCCCTGCACTTAAATTTGTTCTCTGCCAGGCAAGAGGTTCATGGCTGTAATTCTTTATCCGTGAGGGATGGTTACACTATAGTCCAACTGTACCAACTGGAGATATATTGTACCTGTAACAGCCTTGTTTCTTTCTCGGATTTCACCCTATCTCTCTGGAAGGCCTTTCACTGTGTCTCCTATGTTGGTAGGAGTTCTTCATTGCTCTGTCCTTGGTCCTGTAGTTTCCTTTATTTACATTCATTCAATTTCAATTCAATTCAATTTCCATTTAAAAGCAGATGATACACAACTCCACCTATTAGATTCAGAACATAATTCCCTATCATCACAATTACCTGAATGTCTTTCTGTCATATCTTGTTTCATAAATTCTTGACTTTTTAAGCTTTACGTGCCTAAAACTATACTTATTTTTTTTCAGTGTTATAGTCTTTACACACTTCTCTGCCCATAACATAGATATACTATTAACAAAAATGATTGTTATTAGTATACCACTTACATAACCTCAGTTCCTCAAGCATACTGATTAGGGGTAATATTTGCTGCTCTCTAATTTATTCCCCACATTCACTTTTGAACCATCTCCTGTCATGTCCAACTGCAACACGTCTTTTATCTGTCCATTCTTTGGATGGCATGTGTACTAATTATAACTTACAGTAATGTTTCTGACTACCACAAAACAATATGTGATATGTCTCTTATGTTTGTAAGTAAAGTATAATTGAAGGCAACACAGTTGTTTTGGTTTTGGATTGTATGGGGAAGGTATAAAGTCTCAGTCATGTTGTGAATGAATATTGACCATGCCCCATAACTGAGATTTACTTTTTTAGTAAAATGTGTTTTTCAATTATTAGACTATACTATTAGGACTAGTTACTCACACTTCACCATAACCATGTAGACATCGATGGTGCAGACGGGTGGCTGAGGTAGCCTCTCTCCTTTCTCTAGCAGATCAGGGATTTCTCGAGTTGGAATACCATCATAAGGCTTTCCACCGAAGGTCATCAATTCCCATATAGTGACTCCTGTGACAAACAAATTAGTCTCATTATACATGTAATATGTACTGGAGTGCTTCAATGAGTTACTGTAATGTAAATATTTCTATGACTCAATAAAACATATATTTAAAAAAAATGGTTAAAAATTAACAAGTTTAAATTTTACAGAGTTATTTAACTTTCATACAATTGTTTCAGGCTGTTTTGGCCTTCATCAGTGCTAGGTGGAGATATAAATAGGGCTTGTGAAACATGCAATACAGGGTACCCACTTCAGGTACACAGAACCAGACCTCCCAGATTTTTATAGTGAACCCGAAAGCCCCATACAGAGTCATTGAAATATATCTCTGGCGTTGAGTGATTGAGATGGATAAATGAAAAATTCAAACCAAAAGCTCAGAAGGGCTGTCTCGCTTGCAGGGGTATAACGAAAGGATTTATATAGATCCATCTCACTGTCCTGAAATGGTGAGTTGTGGACCCCACTTTAGAGCATGTGAAATTGATCACATGCAAATATCTTCTTTATTTCCAAGAAGGCAATATTGTACTTGTTCAGTGTTTTTTAGTGCCTTTTAGAGAGAATCTGAACTGAAAATAAACTTATGAGAAACTGAATTGTATGTGAAGTACAGCTAAGAAATAGAACATTAGTAGCAAGGACAAGAGTCTGAAATATTCCATTACAGGAAGAGTTAAGAAACTTCAATTGTTATCTATGCAAAAGAGCTTCTCTGACCCAATTTGGGTTGGAGCCAGTCCTATTTTCTGCAGCACTTCTAAATCACAGAAACAGTCAGAGGCAGCTTTAGATAAGTTTTGATTGTGGAAAGTTCAAAGGGTCACTATCTCTGCTCGGTTTAATAGTTTAACCGGTTCAGCACCACAGTGTCAAAAACCTCATGCATCCGAACAACGTTCACCTCCCATTCATTCGCCAAGAACTTTATTGCTACTTATCACACTTAATTGATCTGTATCTTGTTTTTTCCACCACTAATTAGGCTTTCTTTGGGTAGTACATTTTGCTAAGAATTATTTTTTTCTAAATACATTTTAACAGGAAGATTAAGAAAGAAATAAAAAAAAATCACTATTTCTCAGTTTTTGGCCATTATAGTTTGAAATTACTATACGCTACCGTAATTAAAACTCATGTATTTTATTTGCCCATCTGTCCCGGTTATTACACCATTTAAATGATGTCCCTATCACAATTTATGGCGCCGATATTTTATTTAGAAGTAAAGGTGCATTTTTTTCAATTTGCGTCCATCACTATTCATAAGCTTATAATTTAAACGCGCCTGATCGTGCGCACCACGCGGCAGCAACAGCAGAGTCTATCTGGACAAGTAAGTTCGTCCAGATAGGCCGAACTGGTTAAAATACAATGTGTGGTTTGTAATTGCAAATATGACAGATTGATGCAATGTTATAAAAACGTTATGTAACTGAAAATATAAATATGAGATTCTATTCTTTGCTACTATTGTTCTATTGATTGGCTGTACTACACATACAATTCACTATACCATACTTTCTTTCTTTTCTGCTTCAGTGTCACTTAAAACGTATCTACCACCCTGTATCACTGATGTACCGTCTGTACTCTTGCTTTTACAGCACAAAGTTACCACTATTTTGGAATATTTTCTGATTAGTATTGACAGAAAAAGTACAGTACACTTGGTAAAAGCCCTATTTTCAATCACAGCAAGTGTTCTATAGGTTACGCTTGTTATAAAATAAATCATGACCTCGTCTGGATCCTGCAACCTGGCACAAACTAAAAGTTATCACATACCATAAAATAGATTTAAGATGATTTAGTAAGACTACTTGCCATAACTCCAGACATCACTTTGATGGGTGAATTTCCTATAGTGAATGCATTCCAGGGCCATCCACTTCACTGGCATCTAAAAGGAAAAGAACACAGTCTATGTCGTTTCAACTCTCCAAGCACAATAATTGCAGAATACATCAGGACATGCTTTCAAAAATCAGCTGCACATGAACTAAGAAAAAAAAATGTTCAATGCACCCTGTGCACTGTGATAGATACATACAGTATCTCACAAAGGAGAGTACGCCACTTACATTTTTGTAAAGATCTTATTATTTCTCATTATGGGAAAACACAGAGGATATGACACTTCCTCAATTATCTTGAACATGGAGTTCACTAGAGCTTTACCTGTTGCCAATGGAAACCACTTCCACTCCTCTATGATGAAGCTGGTGGATGTTAGAGACATTGCGCTCCTCTGCCTTCCATTTGAGGATGCCCCAAAGATGCTCTCTAGAGTTTAGTTCTGGAGGGATGCTTGACTAGATCAGTCCAGTATCTTTACCCTCAGTTTCTTCAGCAAGGCAGTGGTTATCTTGAAGGTGTGAATGGGGTCTTTATCATGTTGGGATACTGCGCTGCAGTCCAGTTCCCAAAAAGAGGGGATAATGCTTTTCTTCACTACATCACAATACATTTTGGCATTCATAGTTCCCTCAATGGACTTTAGTTTCCCAGTGCCAGCAGTACTCATGCATCCCCAAATCATGACATTGCCACCACTATGCTTGATGGTAGACAACACAAACATCTTTCTACTCCTCACCTTGTTGCTAAAACACACACATGACACTATCTTAATCAAAAAAGTTTATCTTGGTCTCATCAGAAAGCAAGACATGGATCTAGTAATACATGTCCTTAGCCTACTTGTCTTCAGCAAACTGTTTGCAGACTTTCTTGTGCATCATCTTTTGAAGAGGCTTACTTCTGGGAAATTAACCTTTCAAACTTAAACAATTGAACAGTTCTTGCTGCACCCATACACCCGCGGTGAGCATGCTCAAATTATGAGGGATAAGGCCAGGAAGGAGGTAGCCAGCATCAAACAACATCCTAATGGTGGCAAGACATGGTTCAATTTTTAGGGATCCTTTGGACTAGAGAGAAATCTGATGTAGACCTATTTTATACATGGTCTGCACACTGACAGGATGACCCTCCATCCCTTTAACCTCTGCAGCCATGCTGCCAACACTCATACATCAATTTGCAAAAGACAACCTCAGGATATGACGTTTAGCAGGTGCACTTAATTTCCTTGGTCAACCATGGCAAGACTTGTTCTGGGTGGTACATATCCTGTTAAACCATTGTATAGTCTTGGCCACTGACCTGCAACTCATTTTCAAGGTGTTGGTGCGGTCTTCTTTTAGCCTGGGCCACCTTATGTACAGCAACCATTATTTTGTTAAGATCCCCAGAGAGTTCTCTACCATGAGGTTCCATGTTGAACATCCCATGACCAGTGTGAGAAAGCATGAGAGTGATAATACCAAATTTACCACAACTGTCCTCAATTCACACATGAGACCTTGTAACATTAATGAGTAACATGGCCCCAGGGAGGAAAAATGTCTAATTAGGCAGAATTTTTGACATTCTTCACTGTTGTTGCAGGTGGTTTAGAAATGAATGGCTGTGTGTTATTTTGATAAGACAGCAAATTTACACTATTATACAAGCTGTACACTGACTACTTTACATTGTATCAAAGTTTATTATCTTCAGTAGTGCCCCATGTAAAGATGTAAGAGGTGTACTCACTTTTGTGAGATAACATGTAGAGTATACTGTATATACACAGTATTATACTTTACTGTTGGTACTTCATCTGCTGATTTAATGCTTACCTTTTGTGTCTCTCTGTACTGTAGTAGTAAGATAACATTTAACATCACAGACAACAATGGTCTGATTAACTAAATAACTAAAACACTTGTAGTGATCCCTGAAGACCCCCCAGTGAAAGTATCCTTATGCTGGGAATACACGATTCGTTTTTGCCTTCGTTTAAACCTTCGTTTCGATTGTGCCTTTTGTCCTTTTGGATCCCGAAATAATCGATCGTACGGTTAATATCACCACGCACGGTTTCGTTTTTTTTTCGATTCTGATGGTTTCGTTTTTCCAATGATCGAAGGCTGCAAAGAAACGAAACGAAAATCCCTTTTTTCCCTTTCGTTTATACCTTCGTTTTTGTTTTCGATAGCGATAGGGGTGGCTTTTAGGAGGAGCGAATAGCTCCTCCTAACCCTAACCCTAACCTCGAGCTGGGCTTTCACAGGATCGGATTGCCGGCCCACAAACACCCACATTTATGCAAAATAGTACAGGGACGGACTAACGAATCGATGGCATAAACGAATATATAATCAATCTGAACAGCCATCAAGCCTACCAATGGCTCGATTAGATGGATAAAGAGAGATAATATCAAACATGTTTGATCACTAGTCGTTCGTTTTTGGGGTCTATTAATCGAAACTATAATTAGATTATGACTATTTTCACATACGTTTTCAACACTCGATTCGTTTACCGAACGAATCGAAGGCTAAAACGAAGGCAAAAACAAAACGTGTATTCCCAGCATAAGTGATTCTGAAACCTATGAATGGATTACAGCCCAATTAAAACCAGTCAAATTTTGAAAGCAGTTATGTTGATTAGGATGAACAGTAAGTATCACCTAGTCACTTCACAACTGAGAGGTTTTACCCCTTGAGCACCAGAGCAATTTTCACCTTTCAGCTCTCCTTCCATTAATTTGCCAATAACTTTATCTATACTTATCACAATGAAATTAACTATATCTTGTTTGTTTCACCACCAAATAGGCTTTCTTTGGGTGGTACATTATGCCAAGAATTATTTTATTCGAAATGTGAAATGTGAAAATAAGAAAAAAATATTTTTTAGTTTTCGGTCATTATAGTTTTTAAATAATGCATGCTACCATAATTAAAATCCACATAACTTATTTGCCCATTTGTACCGGTCATTACACCATTTAAATTATATCCCTATCACAATGTTTGGCGCCAATATTGTATTTGGAAATAAAGGTGCATTTTTTTAAGTTTTGTGTTCAACCCCTAATAACAAGCCCATCCTTTATAAAGTAAGTAATATACCCCCTTGACATACATATTAAACAAGTTCTGTCCCTAGGAAAACTATTTATGTATTTTTTTTAATTGTAATTTTTTTAATACAAAAAAATATGTTGGTAACTATTGGGGAGCGTGGGAGGTAAGGGGTTAATTTAAATTGTAAAAAATAGGTCTTTGCATTAAAAAAAAACGCTTTTAGAGGTAGCTTTACTATTTGTCTACAAGATGGCCGCAGTCATTTTTTTAAATGTGTCCTGTAAGCGAAATATGTATGCTTACAGGAAGTGTACTGAGGATGGAAACTTGTATTTTTTAGAATGATTGTGCAGCTTCTCATAGAAGCTGCTGATTATTACTACGGGGACTTAGATCAATGAATAGGAATTGCTTTCCAAATCATTTATTCCTGGGCAAGCAGGCAGCGACGTGAACGAGCGCACAAGTAAGTGGGAGCGCAGACAGCGGTGGTGGCAGTGGGGGTATGTATTTTTACTCCCCTGGGTGTTTAAATGAAGTTTAAAGGGGAGTAGATATACTTTACAGAAGCTGAGAAGTGGCTAGACATTACCTTTTCAAACTTAAACAATCTAACAGTTCTTGCTTGCTGCACCTGTGCAGCCTTGGTGAGCATGCTAACCTTAAGAGGAATAAGGCCAGGAAACAAGTAGCCAGCTTCAAACAATATCCTAAATGTGGCAAGACATGATTACATATTTGGAGATTCTTTCGACCAGAGACATCTGATCATTTTTTTTACGCTTGATCGTATAATTGGACAATTTTTTAAAACAAAATGATTGAATAAAACATTCAGTTTTTGTATGATCATAATTCAGAAAAATTGATCATATTTTTTCAATGGAAATATACAATCGATCAAATTTATTATAAAGCTAGGAAAAGCGATAATTTTGGTTGAATTGTGGATGAGAACCTTAACTACCTGCGGACCGAGCGAGTGTGAATCTACGGCGGGCAGGGGGCGCTGCGGTCCTGACCGGACGTAAACTCTACGTCCCATTGACTGCGCGCCCCTGCCCGTCTCCGCCGCTCGGTCCGCTCTGCCCCCGGCGCTCGTTGCTGCCCTGCCACCTCTATGACGGCAAAGCACTGTGAGCCGGGCAGGAGCCGTTTTCATTGGCTCCTGGCCCTGTCATTCATGTAAGCCGCTCTCATTGGCTTACATGGAGTGACAGGGTCAGGAGCCAATGAAAGCGACTCCCGACCGGCGCACAGCGCTCTGCCGTCATAGCGACGGCAAAGAGAGCAGCCTGCGGCGGGGACAGAGCGGCGTGTTCGTCGGGAGCGTCGGATCATTGCGGCGATTCGTTGGGAAGCGTCGATTTACGGGACCGGCACCCTCTGGTCCTTAAGGGGGCAGAGGTTGCTGGTCCACAAAGGGTTAAGCAAGATTACTGAAAGATAACTACTACTTACTTTGCCTCCATCGGCATTGTATTCCTTTTCATCTCCTTCTAGAAGGCGCGCCAGTCCAAAATCTGTGATCTTTACATGGTTAGGAGATTTCACCAGCACATTCCGGGCTGCAAGGTCCCTGTGAACTAAGCGGCGTTCCTCTAAGTACATCATACCCTGTAATACAAGAAAAGAGAGACGTGTCATCAATCACTATTACAGTTATCTTTAAAGATTATGACATGGAGGGAAAAAAAAACATCTATCTTAATCTTACTTTCCTGAAAAGTACTGAACTTCATAAGAAAGGCACCCTTGCCAAAAGACCAGGATCTTTCTATTTAGCATTACAGAGCTCACATTTCCTGGGTTGCACTGAGAGCACAATCTGTACTCATACACTACATCTTCAGAAGGGACGTCTGCTACTGAAAACTTTCATCCACACAAAATAAAACACAGCTGTATATCAAAGACCTAATTCTGATACTTCATGCTGATCCTGCTCACTGGCAGCAACTCAGCCATGTGCAGAGTAAAATATCAGGAAAGAGCATATACATGGGTACAGTACAGAACAAGTACAGAACAACGTTTTAATATATAATATGGTCAGGTATGAAATGTGGTTTTACAGATTACATAGTTACATAGTTTGAGTGAAAAAATTAATCCGTCCATCAAGCTCAGCTAGAAAAATAAATAAATAAATACAATAAATAAAACTTGGAACATCACCGCCCTGCACCCACATATATCCCAACTGATCAAGATTCCTGTAAAAATAGGCATTAGTAAGAATTAGTAGCTTCATTACATTACTAAATACCTAAGATTATAAGTAGGGATAGCAATGCTTAGGAGAGCTCACGGAGTGCCATGCGATCTTTTGTAAGGCTCTGATTTGTTGGTTATGGTCATGTGCTAAACCAGGAAGTCATCACAGCAAAGATGAACGTAAATATGAGTTCTCCTAAACATTGCCTTCCCTAATTATAAGGTTTATGTAAATAACCATTTTTTCAACTATGTGCTTGTTTATTGATTGCTATTTTAGAAGTCCACACATTTTTGAATAATTAGGTTAAATAAATAAATAGGTTCATTCGTATATTAATAGCCTTAAAATTATATATATATATATATATATATATATATATATATATATATATATATATATATATATCTTGAGTCCTGTCAATATATATATATATATATATATATATATATATATATATATATATATATATATATATGTATATTAAAAAATTACCTTAATGAGAGTCTGAAGCCTTATTAAATTAATCATCTTTTTAATAGACCTTTATCTTTAGCAGTATCAGCACTGCTAAAACACTGCTTTCCCGCGGAAGAATGATGTCATTAAATCCCCCAAATCCCCAGGGCAAAATGTGGGGATCGCTTCCTTGTAGAGTCTTCTTTCACTGAGAGGGGGGCGGGGGAGAGGTGGCGATTATCGGGGATTGATGCTAATAGAGGCAGAGCTACAGTGCTAAGCTCTGCCTCACCGGGCAGCCAAAATCCACGACTTTAAAAGTCGTGGAATTTTGCCCCGGTATTTGGGGGGTTTAATGACATTGTTCTGCTACGGGAATGCAGCGTTTTAGCACTGCTGATAGCAGTGCTGATAGTGCTAAAGATACATGTCTAATAAAAAGATGATTTTTATAAGGCTTCAGACTCTCTTTAAATAAAGGCAGGCACAATCCATGGTAAATTTACCTACAGTATTTATGAAATCAGTGTTAAATTGCTTGCACCTTATATTAAATTTGCCTTTGCATGTCTGCCAAGTTGTGATTCTCGGTATGTACTATTTTTAGCAAATATGCTTCTGTGTAATACATTCTGAAATGTCCCTCTTTGGCCTTTTCAAATGTTAAAATACAGTATATGTAGCTGTAAAAGCCAAGTAAGTAAATAATTGTACCCTTCCTGCTAGTGTGTTCATTTAGCATAAACAGCCTCAATGCACAGAGTAAATTAATGGTACAGTGTCTCATGGCAATCCTCCAATTCTTCTCTTCTGCCTATTAATATTGTACACTTGGACGTTAAGACTGTTAGACAAGATCCATGCTCGGTGTCTGTATCCCGAACACATTCATTTTGTTGTGAGCTCTTTGCTATTAATGAACCATCCAGGTGTCTTGACAGATAAGCCAACAATACCTCAGTGCACGTCTCATGTTCTCCCTAAAGCATTTCTCAGCGCCGTGCATGCCGGGCTTGTGCTATCACACAGCCTGAAATGAACATGATATCTGGTTACAGCAACATCCCTCTCTGCCTCTGACTTTCATCCCTCAGTCACCATTCTTACATGTGTGTTGTATTGATTTATTTGAATGTATTCTACCATGCCAATCGAATATTTGCTGACTCTTATTATTACTTGATTAATTTAAAATCATTCTTATTTTTTCATGCTAGATAAAAATAATGATAGTAATAATGATAATGATAATAATCTTTAATAAGTGTGTGTGTGTTTTGCATGAGATTTTTTTTTCATACATCATTCAATGATAGAGGCCCATTTGCAATTAACTTTTTCCCCTGAGTTTTCCCCTCAGGGCTAGTGCACACCACAATCACAATCAGAATCGCTAGCGCTTAGCGTTTGTAATTTTGAAAAGCGATTTTGAATGAATTAGAATTTTTGCACATTGATTCAAAGCTGAATCGCTCCAAAAAATGCTACATGCAGCACATTTGCTATTTTAAAAAAAATCACGACGCTGCTGTGGGAACACCCTCATAGGGTTACATTAGCCAAGCACATAGGGTTACATTAGCCAAGCACATAGGGTTACATTAGCCAAGCACATAGGGTTACATTAGCGATTTGAAAAGCACTCAGAAGCACTCTTGGTATGAACCAGCCCTCAGAGATAATTTTTCATCATCCAATTAAAATAACTTTTCAGCACTCTGCAGTTGCTAAAGTACCAAAAAGTAGATGAAAATGTGCCTATCAATATTATTTTTAGTATGTTCTTGCTTGCTAGTGTTTTAAAAATACATTTCATTGACACTTTTGAAAATATCCCCTAGGACAGTGATGGCTAACCTTGGCACTCCAGCTGTGACAAAACTACAAACCCCATCATGCCTCTGCCTCCCCGAGTTAGGCTTAGAGCTGTCAGAGTATTGCAATGCCTCATGGGACTTGTAGTTCCACCACAGCTGGAGTGCCAAGGGTAGCCATCGCTGACCTAGGAGAAAAAAGAACCTGCATATGAGCCAAAGACTTATCACTGTTACTAGTTAAAATGAGCATGTGAATAAAAAAAGAAAAAGAAAAAAATATATACAGTAAAACCCCCGTTATCCAGAACTCAGTTAACTAGAAGTCTCAAGCAACCAGAGAAAAATTCTAGCCTAGCAGGATGCATAAATCTACTTTTACACTTCTTATACAGTAATAATCCTCTGTTTTATTAAGTTAAATCTGCCCTTTGTCCTAATGTGTGTTAATTACTGTATTTTAACATTAATACAGAGTTTATGGTACTGTAAGTATACAGTGTGGAGTATAGTACTGTTTTTTAGCTAGGCCAATTGTTAACATTGAGTCTCAAGCAACCAGAAACTACACTTATCTGGCATCAGCTGAGCCTCGTTGGTGCTGGATACTGGGGTTTTTATTGTATATTTTTTCAGATTTGTTATATTGTAATGGTCCACATGTTTAATGCTCATTTTATGTGTCTCCCTTGTAGTACCTGAATGTAGTGTCTCCCACCACCTTCATCATGGTGGTCTATTGTATATTGACTCCAATTTAGTGCTAGCAGAGGAATCAGGAAGATACATTTATGAATGGCAGTGTTTTTATTGTATTTTATTTTCACAGACAGGGTAATAAAGGGGCTCATTTTATGATGTGTCTGTAAATGTATGGATGGTTGGTTAATCGGACATAGGGGTTTCCATAGACTTTTAGGAAAAATGGCAGGCCAATAGGATAAACAAACGTCATACTGTAAGCCCACTTATTCCTTCTTTTTGTAAAAATATTCACTACTAAGTAATGGGTATTGGTGCTGTTGATCAATGTCGGAAAAGTTGTACAGTGGATTATTATTTTGACAGCTTGATAATGTTTATAATTAGCAATAGATACACAAGGTAAACCTGCTGTAAAATACATGTTAAATGGTGATTCTATTTTCTATTTTTTGTTTTGATAATCCTAACCTTGTAAAACCAACCAGGATAATTGAGGTTTGCATGGTTTACAAAGCTATATATCCCAATTCACAGCTAATTACTGCTAAATGTCACTTTCTCAGGGCCTATACCAAGCTGTTAATGGAATTACAGGTATCACAATTAGCCACAAAACATTAATTTACACAGAACTATAGACATCCATAGTTGAAAGTTCAACCCAAAAACAACAACGACTCAGAAGACCAATTATCATTCTGTTACCGGATTTAGGGTGAAGGGGTAATGAGCAGTTTTGGAGTTAATGCAGATGTACACGGAGAAGATAGAGACGTGGTGTTGGCATATTTTCACATGCAGTGTAAGCTAAGACTGAATTCTTCACACTAAAAAAGGCTTAGTTTTTCCTGCAAACATTTCTAAAGGATTGTTCACACTTTAGAGTGATTTCACTTTTTTTTAAGCGCCGGTGATTTTTAAAATCGCCTTAAAAGCACTTCTGCAATGTTGCTTTATGTGAGTGTTCTCACATGAGCGATGAACTTTCTTTCCAATCGCAAACGCGGCTCCTGCACCATTTTCAGAGCGATTGCGATTCAATAGAAAGGATAAGAAAATCGCTAAGCACTTGAAAAAGCACTTTGAAAAGGGATTTTCCGAGAACTTTCAATGAATAAATACATGGGGCCTGATTCACAAAGTGGTGCAAACTGTTTAGCATGGGTGTGCTAAAGAGTTAGCACGTGAAGTGCCGTTCGCGGACTTAACCCGTGCTAAACAGTTTGCACCGCTTTGTGAATCAAGCCCATTGTATTTATTCATTTACGGGGGAAAGAGTTCACTTCCTGACAGACGTTAGGAAATAAAAACCACAAAAGCGCTTAGAAAAGAGCTTTAGTAAGTGCAAATCGCTCTGAAAGGACTTAGAAAAGCGCTTTCAAAATCGCTTAATAAATCGATCAGCGCTTGCAATAGCGCTGGCAAATTTATAATGTGAATCAAAACCTAAATATGTGTCTTTACTAGCAGAATTGTTGTTGTATAAAAAAAAAACAAAAAAACTTGACTTCAGAATCATACTCCTAAATGCACTAATTTGATCATCAGTGATTAACCACTTGCCACTTGTCGACCGCCCATAGCCAACACAAGTTAGTGGAACATGACACTTTGTGAAGAAAAAAAAACAATACAAATCAATTTCCGCTAACTTGTGACAAAAAATAAAATCTTCTATGAACTCACCATACTCCTAACGGAATACCTTGGGGTGTCTTCTTTCTAAAATGGGGTCATTTGTGGGGTTCCTATACTGCCCTGGAATTTTAGGGGCCCTAAACCGTGAGGAGTAGTCTAGAAACCAAATGCCTCAAAATGACCTGTGAAATCCTGAAGGTACTCATAGGATGTTGGGCCCCTTAGCGCACCTAGGCTGCAAAAAGTGTCATACATGTGGTATCACCGTACTCAGGAGAAGTAGTATAATGTGTTTTGGGGTGTATTTTTACACATACCCATGCTGGGTGGGAGGAATATCTCTGTAAATGGACAATAGTGTGTAAAAAAATCAAAAAAATCTCATTTGCAGAGATATTTCTCCAACCCAGCATGGGTATGTGTAAAAATACACCCCAAAACACATTATACTATTTTTCCTGAGTACGGCGATACCACATGTGTGTCACTTTTTTGCAGCCTAGGTGCGCAAAGGGGCCCAAAGTCCTATGAGCACCTTTAGGCTTTGCAGGGGTGCTTACAATTTAGCACCCCCCAAAATGCCAGGACAGTAAACACACCCCACAAATGACCCCATTTTGGAAAGTAGATATCCCAAAGTATTCAGAGAGGGGCATGGTGAGTCCGTGGCAGATTTCATTTTTTTTGTCACAAGTTAGCAGAAATGGAAATTTTTTTTATTTATTTTTTTTCACAAAGTATCATTTTCCGCTAACTTGTGACAAAAAATAAAATCTTCTATGAACTCACCATGCCCCTTAGTGAATACTTTGGGATGTCTTCTTTCCAAAATGGGGTCATTTGGGGGGTATTTATACTATCCTTGAATTCTAGCACCTCATGAAACCTGACAGGTGCTCAGAAAAGTCAGAGATGCTTCAAAATGTGAAAATTAACTTTTTGCACCATTTTTTGTAAACGCTATAACTTTTACCCAAACCAATAAATATACACTTATTAGATTTTTTTTTTTATCAAAGACATGTAGCACAATAAATGTGGACAAAAATGTATACAGAAATTTTACTTTATTTGAAAAATGTCAGCACAGAAAGTTAAAAAAATCATTTTTTTTTACAAAATTAATGTCTTTTTTGATGAATATAATAAAAACTAAAAATCACAGCAGCAATGAAATAGCACCAAAAGAAAGCTGTATTAGTGACAAGAAAAGGAGGTAAAATTCATTTAGATAATAGGTTGTATGACCTAGCAATAAACCGTTAAAGGGACTCAGCAGAATGGAGCTGCTGACTTTAGGAAAAAGTCGCCCTGTGTAATACAATGTAACTATGGAAAGATGGATATCATTTTAAAGCTCTCTCTTTCTCCTCTTTCTGACGACCCCTAAATCGTCGCACTACGCCTTTTAGTTTTCTCTATTTTCGTGATCGAAATCACGGCAGCGGCAAATCCAATCGCAAAAATAGTGAAAACTAAAAGGCATAGGGCGGCGATTTATATATCATTGGAAAGAGGAGAAAGAGAGCTTTAAAATGATATGCATCTTTCCATAGTTTCTGCACTGCTCGGAGTCCCTTTAAAGCTGCAGTGGTCTGAATGGAAAAAAGTGTCTGGTCCTTAACGGGTTTTATGACTGCAGTCCTTAAGTGGTTAAAGAGAATCTGTCAGAGTTCTTAAAACACACCAGAACTGAGAACAAACTGATCAGATAAAAGATTGATTCTGTAGCCCTTCTCCAAAATAAGATTTTCTTGGAATCCTACAGTCTAATTTTGGGTTTCAAAATGAAAAACTAGAGATTTAAGTTTTTGTTTTCTCAGATAAAAAAAAATTGATGACAGATTTAGGCACAGTGCGCCAACAGATGTAGCTCCACCCACCACTCTGTGCTCCTTTCTGGACTGATCATACATGTCACTTCCGGTAGTCGGAGCCCACATGCCGGGACATCGCGGTGGCATTTGATGGGAGTTGCATACTGCCGGGATGGCGGTGAGTGAAACCATTTAAAGCCAGACAATAATTGGGTTAACGTGTTCCTTATATTTGCCTCTGAAGAAGCTTTCTTAGCGAAACAGCTGTCAGGCATCCCCTCACCCCCACTGTGTACCCCTATGTGCTTCACATCGTGGATTAAAAGGTACCTCACTTTGCTACCACAGTGCCTCTGCTTCCTCCCTTTCCACACAGAAAGATCACTGAATTTTCAATGATCGCTGCACAGCTACCACAACAATCTAAACTTCAGTCGCATTGTGTTGCACCAGTAGTACTGTGCCAGTCTTACAGAGACTAATGGCTACTGCCATGAACTATGGCAGGGGAGCGGCGGGGGAGAGTACCGTGACAGGAAGCGACGCAACAATTGTTAAAGGGTTCTAAAATGTATTACAACCCGCATCTTCAACTATTGGCCCTTGTATCTATTCCCTTTACACAGAATTGTCTCTCTGCTATGCAAGAGTTTTATAGCCTGTAATTAGTTATCAGTGACAGACAGTTACGCTACAGTCTGACTTTAGTCCAACCACAGAGAAACAGTGATTCAGAGCCTTTCAGTTTGTACCTTTACAGTTAGAAAAAAAAGAGCACAGCCTAGTTTTATGTAGCCTTGGGACTGTTTATACACATTTACCTCACCATTGCTTCCATGCACTAAACTCCCCTCCACCCTAAACAGTTCATCTCTGTTTCCGCCATTCAGCTCACATTTTATCACATTTTTTTTGCAAATCCTTTATTGAGGTGAGTTATGCAATACAGTGGCAGGGCTTTATTGATCTCTTTTAACCAATTGGCTTTAGAAGGTGGGACTGATCCAGCCCATTTCAGTAAACTTTCCCTCCTAGCATAATAACAGAGGAGATGAATGGAGGAGCTGACTATATTTGTTTTTTTTACAAAATCATCTAGCACTCCTAGTAGTGCAATCTTAGGAGATACATCTATTGGTCTTTTTAGTAGGATAGTTAGAACTGCACCCACCTCCCCCCAGAACCTTTGCACTAGACCAAACGTCCAGATTACATGCTGGAACGATCCTTCCTCATTTAGGCATTTGGGACAGCATGAGTCTTTGTTGGGTCCATCATTACTAATCTCTGGGTGGGTGTAATATACCCTGTGAAGATTAGTGAGTCTTTCGTATGCCGCCTTCACCGCCACCTCAGGATTATAATGTGTCTTGGCCAAACCACCATCTAGTAGTTACCAACTGAGTTGCCAAATTTTAGTTTTTGAAGTTCGGGAGAGCCAGACCTCCTTTGTCTATAGGTACCTGTAATGTTTTTAAGCGCAATGCGGGGAGTAGAGCCATGCCATAAGAAAGAGAGCATAATCGTGTTCAATTTGTTCAAGAAGGTGTTAGGGATCCAGGCAGGAGAGTTTCTAAAGAAATTGATAAACTTTGGAAGATATGTCATTTTTATTATGTTGATTCTCCCTCTAAGAGAGAGGGTCAATTTCTTCCAAATTTCAATTTTTTTTATGAAACCCTCAACATCTGGGTACAGATTTAAGGTCATATATTCACTGATGTTAGCAGTGATTTGGATACCCAAATATTTGAATTGTGTGGTCACCTGGATTGGGCATGGGGCGTTGATCTTCGTCTCACGGTGCTTAAGCAATAAAAGTTGTGACTTTCCCTAATTAATGCATAGGCCCGAGTATGACCCAAATCTCTGAATCATCTCTAACGCTTTTGGGAGCGAATGTTGTGGGTTTTTAAGGTGCAAAAGTGTGTCATCTGCATATAGAGATATCACCTCTGAAATAGAGCCTCTAATTATTACATTGCTTTCCAGAAAAGACCAGGCGATGATTGCCTTTGACTCCATCGCCAAAGTGAACAGAAAAGAGGACATAGGGCATCCCTGTCTCTAACCTCTTTTTAAATTAAAGGGTTCTGGAAATCATTGTCAGTAATATTGTTAATGATAACAAATTAGTGGCACTCTCAGGATCCAAATTAACATGTGCCTCTTTTAAACGTACGCAGTTGTGCAATGTGCGCAGTATACATTATGTTGCTGGCATAAACACCTGTATAACTGCCATGCTCTATCCTGACATGGTAGGTTTAACAGAGTTTAGTGAATTACTGTCCATGCCAAATATTTATTCAGCTACCCTCTAAAGGGAACCTGAAGTTAGAGTGATATGGAGGCTGCCATAATTATTTCATTTGCTGTCCTGCTGATTCTCTGCCTCTAAAACTTTTAGCCATAGACCCAGAACATGCATGCAGATCATCTGTTTCTGACAAAAATCTGAAAAGATTAGCTGCTTGCTTGTTTGAGGTGATTCAGACACTACTGAAGTCAAAATGATCAGCAGGATGCCAAGGAACTGGTATTGTTTAACCACTTTACCCCCAATGGTGCGGATATCTCCGTCCCTTTTTCCATCCTTTCACCCCCAGGGACGGAGATATCCACACCTCCCACGCTCCCGCCGCTGCCTGTGCTCCCGCTCGCTCGTGCGCGTGCTCCCGCTCTCGTGCACACCGCCGCCCGCTCGCTCGGAGATCAATGAATGGGAAAAAACGTTCCCGTTCGTTGATCTAAGCCCCCCGCAATGATCAGCTGCTTCTATGAGAAGCAGCGTGATCATTGTGAAAAAAAAAACATTTCCTAGCCTCCCTGAACTTTCTGCAAGCGTAATTCCTGTACAGTTGCAGGATGCATTTACAAAAAGTTACTGTGGTCATCTTGTGGCCAAATAGTAAAACTACACCCTAAAGCATTTTTCATATACAAATACATTAGTTTTACACTAAAAAGTAACTCATTACCTCCCACACTCCCCAATTTATTTTTTTTGTAATAAAAAAAAAATTACAATAAAAAAATACATAAATAGTTACCTTAGGGACTGAACTTTATCAATATTTATGTCAAGAGGGTATAACACTGTTACTTTATAAACTGTGGGCTTGTAATTAGGGATGGACGCAAAACTGAAAACATGCACCTTAATTTCCAAATAAAATATTGGTGCCAAACATTGTGATAGGGACATAATTTAAACGGTTTTATAGCCGGGACAAATGGGCAAATAAATGTCATGGGTTTTACTTACAGTAGCATGTATTATTTAAAAACTATAATGGCCAAAAACTGAAAAAATAATTTTTTTCCCACATTTTTCTCTATTTTCCCATTAAAACACATTTAGAATAAAATAATTCTTGGCATAATGTCCCACCTAAAGAAAGCCTAATTGGTGGCGAAAAAAAACAAGATATAGTTCATTTCATTGCGATAAGTAATGATAAAGTTATAGACGAATAAATGGAAGGAGCGCTGAAAGGGGAAAATTGATCTGGTGCTCAAGGGGTAAAACCCCTCAGTTGTGAAGTGGTTAAAATAAAATAAAATATGGCAACATCAATATAAATCTCGATTCAGGTTCCCTTTAAGTCTTGTAAAGTTACTACAAATGACTTTGTTGTAATTAAAATTCAATCCTGTGTGGTGTCAGAACCTACAACGTGTCAGAATGCATTAAGCCAATCTGTGAAGTCATTTTGACCTCATCCTATTTTACACTTACTGTTAATTTTTTATACAGAGTACACAGTTAAGTGATGGTAAACCAACACCCTATGATTTTGTAAAGGACTAAAAGTTAAAAACTTTACCACTTAAAAAAAAAAGGAAGAAAGAAAAAGGATATTTATACATTTGCCTCCTGAAAACAAAAGGTATTTGCAGTTATTCAGCTTTATGTAAATAAGAAGGTATTCCCATGATGCATCACTTTTGCTTCATGAGTTAACATGCAAATTGTTCCTTTATGTCTCTGAAAAGCCACACACTTTTAGAGCCACTGGCGTGCAGTGTGTCTACAGCCTATATATTTTACAGAGCCATTCTAATCCAACTTGCAAATGTGAGAATCTGCTCAGCTGCCTGTGCAGACAGGCAGCGTTTTGATCACTGTTCACGTCTGCATTCTGCAGGTCTCTTTAAGAGAGACATTTTGTCAGTTCTGCAGCTTGCTGCTGAGGAATTTGCATACATTCGTTATGCAAATTCCCTACCTGCCTCCTGTGATGACTGGCAGTATAAAGGTTGGGATTACCCACAGTCCTTTGCTGGTCATTCCTTCAGGGTTTGTAGTACACACTCCTAGAGAGTGTCAGCCATGCTACTTCTTGTTGAAGTTATCTTAGAGTAATTCCTGGAAGCTGTGCTAGGCAAATTTCCCTAGTGCAGTGAGGATTGTTTATCTGTTTGTTTGTTCTGTTGCTGTTGTCCTGTCCCAGCGGTGGTTGACAGGAAATGGTTCTGATCTCTGTTCTTGGAGTATAGCTGGTGCAGCGGTTGCTACCAGCTATCTCTTCTGTTCTGTCTCCTAGGATCGCGCTAGCCACTTTTCGCTAGCGCTGGGGATCCTTCTGTTCTGTCTCCTGGGATCGCGCTAGCCACTTTTCGCTAGCGCTGGGGATCCTTCTGTTCTGTCTTCTGGGATCGCGCTAGCCACTTTTCGCTAGTGCTGTGGATCCTTCTGTTCTGCTACTCTGTACCTGGATCGCACTCGCTTCTCGCTAGTGCTGTGGATCCTATCTATCGCTTGTCCCTGTTTTCGTGTGTCTGTCATGTCTGCTACGGACGCTTGCTGGAGGCTCGGTGAGGTAACTGTTAAGCAAGCGTTCGCGTCCTCTGTTTCATGTTTGTCTGTCGATGGTTAGTTAGACGTGCTTGTCTCTATTGTGCTTATCACGTGGAGACCGCGCGTAACCGCGTGCACTGTTGCGAATGAGTGCGGTGTTCGCAGTTAGCTAGCGTTTGTTATTTTCCATATTTCCTCATTGTATGATTTGCTGTGCCTTTGCTACTCTCGTGCTCCGCCTTGCTGTAGCCTTGTGTCACGCTTGGCGATCGCACCTCTCGCGATCGCGTTAAAGCTTCGTATCTGCTGTGGTGTGTGCACAGTCGCGGGTTGGCGACTAGTTTTATGCACACACACACAATCTGTCTCTGTGCTCACTCTCAATCGCTTCTCTTGTGATTACAGTTCTTCCCTTCGTACAATTCCTGTCTGGCGTGTGTGGTAGAGCAGAGGAGCTGTTCCTCTGCACTCCACAGCTCCACCTGCCATCAGGAATTTCCCTCTGCAGGTGCATTGCACCTACTGCTGGGTTCCTGCAAATTTATACGCTTGTGGAGGAAATCGGCCGTGTCAGCGCACGTCTGGTGCGCTGACCACGGAGACGATTCCACAATCGTTACAGCAAACAGCTGATTCAAGCATTACAGAGTATGCAATCCAGTCAGAGTAAAGCTAAGCACACAGATTTTGGTGTAGGTGGAGGATGTCCAAGCCCCTCCTCCCTGCTGGTCACAGGTGGGGGTGTGGGGACTAAATGTAGGAAGGGGAAGGACCCTAAAGGTTTTTCTGGGGGACCTCTTAATAAATATTTACTCTCCTGACCATGAGCTCTCTAAAATGCTGTTAAATATGCCACTGCTATATAAATATAGTATTAATAATACAGGTAATCAGTCACAGATAGTAAAGAGGTTTCATGTGGAAAACATGAGTACAAGCAAGTCTAGCAGCTCACCTGAAGAGCCTTATCAGACTAGCACTGTAGCACTGACAGGAAAACTGTACGTCACTGATGTCTGACACACTATGGCTGCACACACACTGAAAATATATCATTCCCCAGACCAGCCTCTTTATGAACACTGAGCTATACAGTACAGGAATGAGAGGCAGCTGGCTCTTTACATGCACTCAGGAGACTTACTGGAGCATATGCTTCCACAAGAACATGCCCCTCATCCATCCCAGCTATTAGGCGACAGAATTGTTTTACCTAAAAATTCATCAGTGTCCCCAAATAGCTTACAAACCCAGAGAAGGTTGCATCCCTACATTGGCATACAGGCTACATTGTGTAGCTTGTCATAAATCATTACAGAACAAGATAATGCATAAAAGCTTCATCTCACAGTAAAATTACTTTTTTTTTTTAAATTTTCACAAAAGAAGCATTCGAGTCCTAAATATTCAAGGCATAACTTGCACACTCCTTTGTGAAGCAGTGAAAATCCCAGAATATGCGAATTTCATCAACTGCATCAATATATACTGTATTCAGCAATTTCCAGGTGCTGTGTAGAATTAAAGCCATGTACACACGTACAAGGCATGTCGCCTGGTATGGATCAGTACCTGATCCCTCAGGCAACATGGCTATGCCGAAGCTAACAGATTGTTAAGCCTGCAGGCTAGCAATGCGTTCTGTTCCAATCCGGGGGATGGAGCGGCGTGGTGGTGACATCATGCAGTGGGTTGAGTAGGTGGGGAGAACAATGCTCTTGGCCATCAGTAAGCTGGCCAAGAGGGGTGGTGGGCTGCTGTAGACACCTTGGATTCTCAGCAGAGGCAGTCATTATCGACCGCCATGGTCAAGTTTCATCTAACATGTGTACAGGGCTTTAGTCTTAAAATTAAGCCTTTAAACTAAAAATAAAAATATGATACTCAGTTCTATGTTTTATTGAACTTAAAAAATTTCAGTTGAGTTTGGAATTGTTTGGGAAGTGCTGCTAAGTACTGGTGTATACATTTGACTGCTAATCTATTTGTTTACTGTTATCAAATTCCTTTCACACTTCCCTGATGATGATTCTGATGGCCCAGTCAACCATGAGAGGAGGGAGAATCCCTCTCACTACATCTGTTAATCCTGTGTGTGAGAGAAAGCGATCACTGCAGCTGCCTGTCTCTGAGAGCTGTCTGCAGAAAGCAGAGGAAATGTATCTTATGTGCAACATAAACATTTGTAGTAGTATGCGAAACCTGACACCACAGCTTCCCATATAACTCTGCTTCAATATTACACTGTTCTTAGCATGTCAGACTGCAGAGATTCATCTATGCAAATGAGACATCCTAAACATAGCTAAAATCTATGAATTACAGATTTTGCCTCTGACATTTAACATGAAAAGTAGGAAAATGTTTACACAGCTACTTAGACATTATTTGTTCATTGTCATTTTAGAACACTTGGTTTGATAATGTTCCTTTAAGTAAAACACTTACAGATAAAATAGTCAATACATAAGTTCATTTTCAGTTCAGGTTTGCTTTGAATCAGGAGAGCCACACGAATGACAGATAAAGACCCCTAAACAAGCATAAAACAACAGAATTCTATACCCCGCAAGCTCCAGATGAAATATAACTAGAAACCAATTGTAAGTGGGTCACAATACTTAAATGAGCCTTCTATTAACCGAGTCTAAAACTAGACAGAGATCAAAGCTTATGTTATGTAATAGAGGGGGTTTTTTTTTTCATTTTAATTCACAAGAAACACATTTACTCTGCAGACTGACTTCACTACACAGCTGGGAATTTTTGAAAAAAAAATGTTTTTATTTCCTCAAAGCATATATCTGGTGTCAAATTAATTTGGAGTTCAGTTAGCTTCCCCAAAAGGGAATGACTAGACTTTTCTTGACTTATTGAGTTCAAGCTACTTATGGTTATTTTTGTGTCTTTTTACTGATGTTGCTGATGATAATTACATGATTATTATTATTATTATTATTATTAGTTCTGTGCTTTTTATGTTAAATAAAGTATACAGTAAAATGCTTACAATAGCTTATAAAAAAATAAAGATCAAGGAGAGGAAGCTGTCTAAAGCAAGAAATAAAATTCCAGCTTTCATTATCCCAAACCGAAGAATGAAAGACTACAACTGTTTTTGTTAAATGTTAGTACTCAGTCTTCATATTGCCCTTTTACTTTTAAAAGTATTTGTATGTGTTAGATGCATATTGGTGTACTGATATTTCTCACAATAGAATTATTGCACACAAAAATTAGTAAGTGTCAGTCAATGTATTATTTTCTCTAACTATAATAGTTAATACAATGCACAGATATATCCTGTAACACCTGTAATATTACTTCCAGCTCATAGGCAATCAGGAAGCTGGCACACAAAATTTATTAGCTCCACATGACACACATACTGCCATTAACCCCTCTGGTGGAATTACGTTGACTGAGTGCATTGTTCTTTCCCCTTACCACACCCACCATTTGATGTCACTCTTGTCCCTCTCTGCCCTATCATAGGAACAGAACACATTGCTTGCCTACATTGCTTGCCTGCCAAGCGTCTGTCAGCCTCAGCCCAGTCATGTCCCCTGAGGGATTGGGTACCAATCCACAACAGGTGACATGTCTGGTACATGTGTAAAAGGCTTTCATTCTACACCACACCCAGACAAATCTGCCTTTGAACTTTCCAGCACAAAAACCTTAACAGTTTTCACAAGTCTTTTCTCACTCAGATAACACTGTTACACTTCTCTCTACTTTTCAGGAAACTATCTGAATGCAAAAAGCTGTTCAACAAGCTCATTTGCATAGATAGCAAGTCTGTTTTTCTGGCAACACATCATCCATATTCAATCAAGTGACTGAAGAAGTGCCAAGAAGGATTTTCCATCATGTGTCAGAGCTCAGGAGAGAAGCTGGACAGTCTGTGATCAGTCATAGAACTCATTTTGTGCTATGCTAAGCTGTAAGGTCTTCTAGGATGCCCCATACACTACAGCAGTAGGCCAAAGAAATTAAAAAACAGACGCAATAAAGTTGTATCGGTTATGTCTATTATTATTTGTTTAAAATATCAGTGAAAACTGGCTGCAAACTTTCACTATGGGCTTCGTCTGGAGTAAACTTAAACTGTGCAACAAAGTGTAACATATACAGTATAACAGCCCCCACCACATCAAATTAACCACTTGCCGACCGCCCACAGCCAATGGGCGGCAGCAAGTACTGGGCCTAAACGACCGCAATACGCCCATCGGCGGGCGTGGTTATGCGGCGATCGCGTCACGCATGTAACCCGCCGGCCATTCGGAAGCGCCGGCGGGTTACTAGCGTCCAGATCGCCGCATACAAAGTGTATAATATGCTTTGTCATGTATACAAAGCGTATTATACAGGCTGCCTCCTGGCCTGGTGGTCCCAGTGTCCGAGGGACCACCAGGGCAGGCTGCAGCCACCCTAATCTGCACCCAAACACACTGATCTGCCCCCCCTGCCCCCTGATCGCCCACAGCACACCTCAGACCCCCCCCCCTGCCCACCCCCCAGACCACTGTTTGCACCCAATCACCCCTCCCCCTCCTAATCAGCTATCAATCACTCCCTTTCACTATCTGTCAACGCTATTTTTTTATGCCCTAAACTGCCCCCTGGGGGCTCCTGATCACCCCCCCACCCCTCAGACCCCCCCCCCCGCTGGGTACTGTATGCATCTATCCCCCCTGTAATAACCCACTGATCAACTGTCAATTACCTGTCAATAACCCATCAATCACCCCCTATCACTGTTACCCATCAGATCAGACCCTAATCTGCCCCTTGCGGGCACCCAATCACCCACCCACACGCTCAAATTGCCCTCAGACCCCCCCTTCCTCATCAATTCGCCAGTGCATTATTTACATCTGTTATTCCCTGTAATAACCCACTGATCACCTGTCAATCACCTGTCAATCACCCATCAATCACCCCCTGTCACTGCCACCCATCAATCAGCCCCTAACCTGCCCCTTGCGGGCAATCTGATCACCCACCAACACCATCAGATCGCCCGCAGACCCCCATCAGATCACCTCCCAAGTGCATTGTTTACATCTGTTCTCTCCTCTAAACACCCACTAATTACCCATCAATCACCCATCAATCACCCCCTGTCACCACCTGTCACTGCTACCCATCAGATCAGACCCCTATCTGCCCCTAGGGCACCCAATCACCCGCTCACACCCTCAGAACGCCCTCAGACCCCAGCCCTGATCACCTGGCCAGTGCATTGCATGCATCTATTCCCCCCTCTAATCACACCTTGAGACACCAATCAATCACCTCCTGTCACCACCTGTCACCCCCTAGCATACCCATCAGATCAGGCCCTAATTTGCCCCATGTGGGCTCTGGTCACTCGGCCAAACCCTCAGATCCCCCTCAGACCCCCTTCCAATCACCTCCCCAGTGCATTGATTGCATCTATTTTCCCCTCTAACCACCCCCTGAGACACCCAGCAATCACCTCCTGTCACCCCCCTAGCACTTCTATCCATCAGATCAGGCCCAATACAACCTGTCATCTAAGAGGCCACCCTGCTTATGACCAGTTCCACAAAATTCGCCCCCTCATAGACCACCTGTCATCAAAATTTGCAGATGCTTATACCCCTGAACAGTCATTTTGAGACATTTGGTTTCCAAACTACTCACGGTTTTGGGCCCGTAAAATGCCAGGGCAGTATAGGAACCGCACAAGTGACCCCATTTTATAAAAAAGACACCCCAGGGTATTCTGTTAGGTGTATGACGAGTTCATAGAAGATTTAATTTTTTGTCAAAAGTTAGTGGAAATTGATTTTTATTGTTTTTTTCACAAAGTGTCATTTTTTACTAACTTGTGACAAAAAAAAAAATCTTCTATGGACTCGTCATACACCTAACAGAATACCTTGGGGTGTCTTCTTTCTAAAATGGGGTCAATTAAGGGGCGAAAAGACTGTGGTCTTCAAGTGGTTAACATAGTCTCCCCTAGTATATTGCTCAAGTTAGAGTTCTGACTTGAGCAATATACTGGGGGAGACTGTTATGTTGATGTAGTTGAGGCTGTTATATATGTTACACTTTGTTGCACAGTCTATGTATACTCCCGACAATGCCCTTACGGGTGAAACATGTTGAGTGGGTTCTGTTTGCATTGCATTTATTAAGCACTCCGTGTCTTGAGTGGTCCCTCAGTTTTTCGTCTACACTAGCTTGTACACTTCAGTAATGGGGTGTGGAAAGCAGCCCTAACAATTTGAAGTGTTTAACCAAACCCCTTTATATGCTGTACTGTTAGCTCAGACTTTATCTTTTGTACCCCCTGACAGAAGTAATCCATTCCGACACAAGTGTCCCTAAATTGACCGGTCATCATTAAATGGAAGCTTCACTACAGTAACCCAGCGGTGTCTATTTTAAACATGGGATATTTAAGTGGAAATCAAGCTCTTCTAGCTCAGCTTATTATTAAATTACACAAAGATGCTGAAATCCGCATTTGATGGCTTGAACTGTGTAATAGACTTTACATATATAAATCAGCGTAGATTCCTTTCAGCTAAAACATGCAGCAGACTTGTCTTAAAAGCTCTCCTGGCTATTTGCTGGTAATAGTTTATCCTTTTTGGTTACATAATGTAATGTGACTATTAATGAACAAAACGAGCTTCCCTGATTTACTATGAAATCTTTATTTAATTCCTTTCAGTTTATGGGCTTTTTGTACAAGTATCTAAATCAATCTTTGATAATTCTGTGAAGAGCCCCAGAGGGGCTGCTAGAGGTCTCTTCCACATGGATCTTCCGGCTATAAAATGCTGATTGGTCCGGGACGCAGATGGGGGCTATTATCACATTTGTGGTGAACATGAATTACTTCTGCAAAGTTTTTACATCATACGATTAAATGCAGAATCTTATTTACAATAGACAATCTGTAATAGGAAAAACAGAAAGCTTGCGGAAGACCCTTTCCATTAACAAATCCAAGGTTAGCTATACACATATCAGTTTTCTGATCTATTTCTAGCGAATTCAACTGATTTGATTGAATCTGCCAGTCATGTTTTGCCATAATAATAAAAAATCAGATTGATTTTTTGTTGTTGTTGCAATTTTGGGCAGTTTATAGATTGAAAAACTGATCAGACATGTATCTGTAGAAATATACTCATACAAAGCCTTTCATAGCTCTGTGTGTAAATTTCAACACGCAGGGGTGTTACAAAAGCCCCTGTGATCCCCACCATAGTGTGTTTGTGGGGGGGGGGGGCTAAGGGGACCCAGTCCAGTGGCAAGGAGGTGTAGAGCAGAGCAGCATCATATATTACCAGAGGCGCTATTCGTGACCTTGAGACTACACTGTGTACTCCTGTATATTGCCAGAGGAGGCGGGAACATACCCGTGAAACGCGTTGTACTGTTTGTTTTGGAGTATATTAATAAACCTGTTGTCATAAAACTGACGATATCTTGTCTGCTTCGGGAAGGCGAGTCCACCACCACCTCCTGAGGGATTTTAAGCCTTTTAGAACCTTTTATCCTGCTGGTGCCTCTGTTCACTCTTATTCATCCAGCAGAGTAACATGTCCTCTTCACTCCATTCTTCACTATATAACCAATCTCCCTGTGGCTCCCACCTGAGCATGTCATGTGACCATGCATCAAGACCTGCAAGAAGATTGGCTGTATGGCAGCTACAGTGAAGAGATGAGTAAGTAGACCATGTTGCTCCACTGGGTGATGGTAATGCATGATGCTGTTCTGCTCTTCAACTTGTTGCCAATGGAGCAAGTCCCTGCCCCCGTCTTCTGTGCTGGTAGGGACATGGGAAGACATTCATGCACTGCAAACTTGAGGGGGAGGAGTTTTTCTTGGGGCCCACTGAGATCCTGGTACACCTGTCTACAGGCACTGTACTGACCCGATGACGTGAGAACACTTTGGGCTTGATTTACAAAGCCGTGAGAACTCATATCACAGTCACGCTACCGTTTTGCACACGCTATAACATGCGTAACGTTTTTCGTGCGCAATCGTGGCCATTTTTGCACGAAAATTTGCATTTTCTTGCGCGAGAATGGCCGCGATTTCACATGCAAATTTGCGTTTGCGCACGAAAACCGTTACGAATGCTATAACACTAGCGTGACCGTGATAAGAGCTATCACGGCTTTGTGAATCAAGCCCTTTGTCTGATTGTGTTCAATACATTGTTTTTGGCCACATCAGTTGTCTACATAAACCTTCTAGTCCTTCTTACATTACAGCACTGGGTCCCATATTCAACCCAGTGGGCCTAAGATGTTTCTGCACATGTGCTTGTATGGTCCTTACAGGCCCAGTAGAATGAAGGCACTCATGCACAGCTTTGTTCTCTGTGCTAGTGCAGTATGGCCATGCTTGTCCACAGCAATGCTCATACTCTGAAGAAACTGAGGAACCCAGTGCTGGAACAGTACAGTGTAAGAAGATACTGGAAACCTCTTGACTACCCAGAGCTTTCCCACTGCCGAGGTAAGTGTATAATGTTTTTGTTTTTTCCTTGTTTATTTAACAAGCCTTTTCTTAATTTTTCTCTCACTGAAGGATCACTTTAACCTTATAGCAATTCTCACCATCAGAGCCAGGACAAGGTCCTCCAGCCCCCAAGGCTGAGACACCAAAGTCCGCGCCCCCATCCCTCCCAATCCAGCTGTCACACACTGATTGTTATTAAACTAAGAGGTGCCCCAGTGTCCCCAACACTTTAATCTCTAGTTGGAGGAGTAAATGGGGGTGTATTTAGTATAAATGGGGGAGTATTTAGTACAAGGGGGAGTATTTAGTATAAATGGGGAAGTATTGAGTATTAATGGGGAGAATTCAGTATAAATGGGGGAGTATTTTGTATAAATGGCTGAGTACTTTGTACAAGAGGAGTATTTAGTATAAATGGGGGTGTATTTAGTATAAATGGGGGAGTATTTAGTATAAATGGGGAGTATTAAGAATAAATGGGGTTGTATTTAGTATAAATTGGGGAGTATTTAGTATAAATGGAGTGTATTTAGTATAAATGGGGGAGTATTTAGTATAAATGGGGTGTATTTTGTATAAATGGGGGAGTATTGAGTATAAATGGGGTGTATTTAGTATAAATGGGGGAGTATTTATTATAAATGTAGTGTATTTCGTATACATGGGAGAGTATTTAGTATAAACAGGGGATTATTTAGTATAAATGGGGAGTATTAAGTATAAATGGGGGTGTATTTAGTATAAATGGGGGAGTATTTAGTATAAATGGGGTGTATTTAGTATAAATGGGGGAGTATAAGTGGGGAGTATTAAGTATAAATGGGGGAGTATTTAGTATAAATGGGGGAGTATTTAGTATAAATGGGGTGTATTTAGTATAAATGGGGGAGTATTTAGTATAAATGGGGAGTATTAGGTATAAATGGCGGAGTATTTGTTATAAGAGGAGTATTTAGTATAAATGGGGGGGTATTTAGTATAAATGGGGGAGTATTTAGTAAAAATGGGGAAGTATTTAGTATAAATGGGGGAGTATTTAGTATAAATGGGGAAGTATTTAGTATAAATGGGGGAGAATTAAGTATAAACGGGGGAGTATTTAGTATAAATGGGGAGTATTAAGTATAAATGGGGGAGTGTTTAGTATAAATGGGGGAGTATTTAGTATAAGAGGAGTATTTAGTATAAATGGGTGAGTATTTAGTATAAATGGGGAAGTATTTAGTAAAAATGGGGAGAATTAAGTATAAATGGGGGAGTATTAAGTATAAATAGAGGAGTATTTAGTATAAATGGGGGAGTATTTAGTATAAATGGGGTGTATTTAGTGTAAATGGGGGAGTATTTAGTATAAATGGCGGAATATTTAGTATAAATGGGGAGTATTAAGTATAAATGGGGGTGTATTTAGTATAAATGGGGGAGTATCTAGTATAAATGGGGTGTATTTAGTATAAATGGGGGAGTATTTAGTATAAATGGGGAGTATTAAGTATAAATGGGGGTGTATTTAATATAAATGGGGGAATATTTAGTATAAATGGGGTGTATTTAGTATAAATGGGGGAGTATTTAGTATAAATGGGGAGTATTAAGTATAAATGGGGGTGTATTTAATATAAATGGGGGAATATTTAGTATAAATGGGGCGTATTTAGTATAAATGGGGGAGTATAAATGGGGAGTATTAAGTATAAATGGGGGTGTATTTAATATAAATGGGGGAGTATTTAGTATAAATGGGGGAGTATTTAGTATAAATGGGGGAGTATTTTGTATAAATGTTGAGTATTAAGTATAAATGGGGGTGTATTTAGTATAAATGGGGGAGTATTTAGTATAAATGGGGTGTATTTAGTATAAATGGGGGAGTATTTAGTATACATGGAGGAGTATTAAGTATAAATGGGGAGTATTACGTATAAATGGGGGAGTATTTAGTATAAATGGGGGAGTATTTAGTATAAGAGGAGTATTTTGTATAAATGGGGGAGTATTTAGTATAAATGGGGAAGTATTTAGTATAAATGGGGAGAATTAAGTATAAATGGGGGAGTATTAAGTATACATGGGGGAGTATTTAGTATAAATGTGGAGTATTTAGTATACATGGGGGAGTATTTAGTATAAATGGGGGAGTATTTAGTATAAATGGGGTGTATTTAGTGTAAATGGGGAGTATTTAGTATAAATGGGGGAGTATTTAGTATAAATGGGGTGTATTTAGTGTAAATGGGGGAGTATTTAGTATAAATGGCAGAATATTTAGTATAAATGGGGAGTATTAAGTATAAATGAGGGTGTATTTAGTATAAATGGGGGAGTATTTAGTATAAATGGGGTGTATTTAGTATAAATGGGGGAGTATTTAGTATAAATGGGGAGTATTAAGTATAAATGGGGGTGTATTTAATATAAATGGGGGAATATTTAGTATAAATGGGGTGTATTTAGTATAAATGGGGGAGTATTTAGTATAAATGGGGAGTATTAAGTATAAATGGGGGTGTATTTAATATAAATGGGGGAATATTTAGTATAAATGGGGCGTATTTAGTATAAATGGGGGAGTATAAATGGGGAGTATTAAGTATAAATGGGGGTGTATTTAATATAAATGGGGGAGTATTTAGTATAAATGGGGGAGTATTTAGTATAAATGGGGGAGTATTTTGTATAAATGTTGAGTATTAAGTATAAATGGGGGTGTATTTAGTATAAATGGGGGAGTATTTAGTATAAATGGGGTGTATTTAGTATAAATGGGGGAGTATTTAGTATACATGGAGGAGTATTAAGTATAAATGGGGAGTATTACGTATAAATGGGGGAGTATTTAGTATAAATGGGGGAGTATTTAGTATAAGAGGAGTATTTAGTATAAATGGGGGAGTATTTAGTATAAATGGGGAGTATTAAGTATAAATGGGGGTGTATTTAATATAAATGGGGGAGTATTTAGTATAAATGGGGGAGTATTTAGTATAAATGGGGGAGTATTTTGTATAAATGTTGAGTATTAAGTATAAATGGGGGTGTATTTAGTATAAATGGGGGAGTATTTAGTATAAATGGGGTGTATTTAGTATAAATGGGGGAGTATTTAGTATACATGGAGGAGTATTAAGTATAAATGGGGAGTATTACGTATAAAAGGGGGAGTATTTAGTATAAATGGGGTAGTATTTAGTATAAGAGGAGTATTTAGTATAAATGGGGGAGTATTTAGTATAAATGGGGAAGTATTTAGTATAAATGGGGAGAATTAAGTATAAATGGGGGAGTATTAAGTATACATGGGGGAGTATTTAGTATAAATGTGGAGTATTTAGTATAAATGGGGGAGTATTTAGTATAAATGGGGTGTATTTAGTGTAAATGGGGAGTATTTAGTATAAATGGGGGAATATTTAGTATAAATGGGGAGTATTTAGTATAAATGGGGGTGTATTTAGTATAAATGGGGGAGTATTTAGTATAAATGGGGTGTATTTAGTATAAATGGGGGAGTATTTAGTATAAATGGGGAGTATTAAGTATAAATGGGGGTGTATTTAATATAAATGGGGGAGTATTTATTATAAGAGGAGTATTTAGTATAAATGGGGAGTATTAAGTATAAATGGCGGAGTATTTATTATAAGAGGAGTATTTCGTATAAATGGGGGGTTATTTAGTATAAATGGGGGAGTATTTAGTATAAATGGGGAAGTATTTAGTATAAATGGGGGAGAATTAAGTATAAATGGGGGAGTATTAAGTATAAATGGGGGAGTATTTAGTATACATGGAGGAGGAGTAAGTATAAATGGGGAGTATTAAGTATAAATGGGGGAGTATTTAGTATAAATGGGGGAGTATTTAGTATAAGAGGAGTATTTAGTATAAATGGGGAAGTATTTAGTATAAATGGGGGAGAATTAAGTATAAATGGGGGAGTATTAAGTATAAATGGGGGAGGATTAAGTATAAATGGGGGAGTATTAAGTATAAATGGGGGAGTATTTAGTTTAAATGGGGGAGTATTTAGTATAAATGGGGAGTATTAAGTATAAATTGCGGAGTATTTATTATAAATGGGGGAGTATTTAGTATAAATGGGGAGTATTAAGTATAAATGGCGGAGTATTTATTATAAGAGGAGTATTTCGTATAAATGGGGGGGTATTTAGTATAAATGAGGGAGTATTAAGTATAAATGGGGGAGTATTAAGTATAAATGGGGGAGTATTTAGTATAAATGAGGGAGTATTTAGTATAAATGGGGTGTATTTAGTGTAAATGGGGGAGTATTTAGTATAAATGGGGAGTATTAAGTATAAATGGGGGTGTATTTAGTATAAATGGGGGAGTATTTAGTATAAATGGGGTGTACTTAGTATAAATGGGGGAGTATTTAGTATAAATGGGGAGTATTAAGTATAAATGGGGGTGTATTTAATATAAATGGGGGAGTATTTAGTATAAATGGGGTGTATTTAGTATAAATGGGGGAGTATAAATGGGGAGTATTAAGTATAAATGGCGGAGTATTTAGTATAAATGGGGGAGTATTTAGTATAAATGGGGTGTATTTAGTATAAATGGGGGAGTATTTAGTATAAATGAGGAGTATTAAGTATAAATGGGGGTGTATTTTGTATAAATGGGGGAGTATTTAGTATAAATGAGGAGTATTAAGTATAAATGGGGGTGTATTTTGTATAAATGGGGGAGTATTTAGTATAAATGGGGTGTATTTAGTATAAATGATGGAGTATTTAGTATAAATGGGGTGTATTTAGTATAAATGGGGGAGTATTTAGTATAAATGGGGAGTATTAACCCATTCGCGCTCCGTCGTTTTCACTTGAGAAATGTTCACCTCCCATTCATTAGCCTATAACTTTATCACTATTTATCACAATGAACTGATCTATATCTTGTTTTTTCCGACACCAATTAGGCTTTCTTTGGGGGGTACATTTTGCTAAGAGCCACTTTACTGTAAATGCATTTTAACAGGAAGAATAAGAAAAAAACGGAAAAAAATCATTATTTCTCAGTTTTCAGCCATTATAGTTTTAAAATAATACATGCCTCCATAATTAAAACTCACGTATTGTATTTGCCCATATGTCCCGGTTATTACACCATTAAAATTATGTCCCTATCACAATGTATGGCGACAATATTTTATTTGGAAATAAAGGTGCATTTTTTCCGTTTTGCATCTATCACTATTTACAAGTTTAAAATAAAAAAAAATATAGAAATATATCATCTTTACATTGATATTTAAAAAGTTTAGACCCTTAGGTAAATATTTACATGTGTTTTTTTTTTTTTATTGTAATGTTTTTTTTTTCTATTAAACATTTTATTTGGGTAGTTTTGGGAGGGTGGGATGTAAACTATAGTTTTATAATGTAAATGTGTGTTTAGTTTTATTTTTTTTTACTTTTAGTTGTAGTATTACTTTTTGGCCACAAGATGAGTTTGTTTACATGACGTCACTCTAAGCGTAACAAACGCTTAGAGCGACGCATGGGGGAGGTAACAGCCAGAAAAGGCGCAGCTTCCGAGAGAAGCTGTCGCTTTTTCAGCGGGGGAGAGGAATCAGTGATCGGGCACCATAGCTCGATTCACTGATTGCCTGGCTAACGAACCGTGGGCCGGGAGCGCGCGTGAATGCGCGCGATCGGCCACGGAGGCGCGCGGGACCAAAATAGGTCAAGTATAAATGGGGCTGTATTTAGTATAAATGAGGGAGTATTTAGTATAAATGGGGAGAGCCGGGACAAGGTCCTCCAGCGCCCAAGGCTGAGACACCAAAGTGCAAGCCCCCATCCCTCCCACTCCCCCAGCCGTCACACACTGATTGCTTTTAAACTAAGAGGTGCCCCAGGGCCCCAACACCTTAATCTCTAGTTATCTGGCTTGCAGTCTCTGTCATGTATCCCTTTTTCTTATTTCTCTGCTTCAAACACAATAGTGGAATGAAAGCTGAATGAATTGTGCGCCCCCTCCTAAACTGTGCCCTGAGGCTGGAGCCTCTCTCGCCTCTACCTCGGCCCGGCCCTGCTCACCATGGTCTGAGCCAGGTAGTTGTTGCAAATCCTTGTCATGTAAAAAGAGACAAAATAAATCAATTAATGTAGACTAGGCTTGTGGGTTAACTTAAGATCTCTGAGGATGTCTAATAATAAATGGTTAAAGTGAACCTGAGGCAAACCTCTGGTCAAAAGTCAGATACTGTACTTACCATGGAAGATGAAAGCCTATGGATCCTGTAGAGGCTTTCCACGCCGGCCTTTATTCCACTGTTGTAAAGCACAGACCCCCAAAGGAATCCAGCAAGCTTGTGACCAAGCTCCTCTTCAAGCATAAGCGCATACTGTGCCTGCAGGACCACAGCCACGCCTGCTCAGTAAGCCGGTGCAACTCGTACAGTTTCAATGTGCAGGGGGTCCTGGGCAGCATGGGAGGTCCAGCGGACAGTATAGGAAGTCTCTGGAGGATCCAGAGGTTTCCCTCTCCTTAGGAAAGTATTTCATTTTTAATCTGAGGTCCACCTCAGGTTCTTAATATGATATTATAAAGTATTTTAAAGTAAAATCCTTCATATTATTCCACAACACACCATGGGGATATTATACATGTCAGGGACTCCAGAGAGAAGATTTCTCTGCTGAAGCACTCTTGGCTTTTCATCTCTTCTGTAAGAAGTCTACATTTTTCCTCGGTATTTTGTGTAATATAAAGTAAATGTAAATTGCAGCAGGAATTGTGAAACCCCTCTGTAATGGAAATGGTGGTGGTGGAGGCATGGGGACTATGAAGATGGTTTTCCAAGCCATTTAAAAAGACAGTTGCCATTTCAACTTGCTGGGTCTATCCAGAACTAGCTTTGGTTGGGTCTCCGACTATTAAAGGCCAGTATTGGAGCTTGCGACCACACGTGTGCTTTGGATCCATTCCAATCCCTCCATCAATGTGTACTTTAAGACAAGGCAAAAAGCAAAAAAAAAACATAGTCCATAATTCACTAAATTCATCTCCCATCTTTAATAATGATTCTGTGCTGTTTTCACGGTTATCACCACGGTGATAAAGCATTTAGTACTCACTAAGAAATTTATCTCAGGCAAATTGTAAAGGATAGCGGAGATGCCGCCGCAGAGACAAGCGGCATGGCGGCTTTCTCCACGTGTCAGCCGGCGGGTTCGGCCGCGCAGTTACATGCTGGTGTTCTGCCTGGTCCTTCTATTACGCATAGATTGAGGGCTACGCGCGCGCGCGCCAGGACCTAGAAGGGGAGTCAGCTGATCAGCCTGGTTAGCTGACTCCAGACGCTACCTCGGATTGGCTGGGTGACTGGGGCGGTGCTGCGGAGCATCTGTGCATATATAGTGGTAGTCTGTCAGTTGCTCCGTGTCTGCTGTTGCGAATGCTAACGTGTGAGCGCTCAGACCTAGTCACATCCCAAAGTGTGTTAGAACCAGCCGGAGCTGGGAATTCACACTTAGCCAGATTCTGTTGATAGCTTAAAGTACTAATACATTGTATTATCTGTTATGACCTTCTGCTTCCATTGACAATTCTCCTGCTTACTGACTCTGTACCTCTGCCCATCTGATTCATGTTGCCAACCCTGCCTGTATCTAACACTGAATCAGTCTTCTGTCTTGGTACCTTATCTGTCCGTACGTTGCCTACTCTGCTTGTCTGACCTTTCTTACCTCACCAGTGGGCCTAGCCACTGGCGAGGGATCTGGGGAATTTCACCTGCTCCTCAGGGGAAGCCCAATGGCAGCACTGTCTGTAACACCTGCTCCTCAGGTGTCCCTTGGCTGCAGTGTAGTCTTATTTGCCTGCTCCTCATGTGAATATCCTTTGCAACACAGTCGGTAACACCTGCTCCTCAGGTGTCCCTTGGCTGCAGTGTAGTCTTAATCACCTGCTCGTCAGGTGTCCCTTGGCTGCAGTGTAGTCTTAATCACCCACTCCTCGGGTGAATATCCTTGCAGCACTGTCTGTAACACCTGCTCCTCAGGTGTCCACAGGCTGCAGTATAGTCTTAATCACCCGCTCCTCAGGTGATCATTCTCTGTAGCTCAGTTGGTGATACCTGCTCCACAGGTGGCCACCGACTACAGTATAGCCTGACTCCCCTGCTCCTCAGGTGGTCATAGGCTGCAGTATTGTCTGAAGCACCCTCTCCTTGGGAGACTTCATATTCCTCATTACTGTTGCACCAAACACTATCTTACATTGGTAGTCCTGTGTCTGGCTATACTAGCATTATTGGCGATTCTGCAGATCACCACATAATCAGGTATAGCGTCTGTATTATTGGTGATACTGCAGATCACCAATAATCAGAAAATCTGTTTAGCTGACACCAATCGTTACACAAACCTTAAAATAAGGATTATGTCCTTAAGTTAAGGAGTAATTTCTAAAGTTAAGGTTTCAATCCTTAAAATAATGACAGAATTCTAAAGTTTAAGACAGAAGGTACATTTACAGAGAGGAATGCAAATGATAACAACTGTAAAGTGTGTAAGGAATTATCAACTGGCCTGAGCTATCATTAAGTGGAATGTTACTACATACTGCAATGTAAAGTAAAGCATTCTGAGCTGTCTGCTTTATTGTTTACTAGTTTATGCAGAAGGGGACTTTATATATTTACACAGCAGGCACATGGCCTCTCACCCTTTGCTCTGCTCTTCTGTCCAGATTATTAAACAGTTAACAGCACTCAGTGTCTCCACCATTCACATCCACCTCTCCAATCCTTACATGGTTTTTCAATCCTCCTTCAATTACTTTTGGGGGGTTTCCTATAAAATCACCAGATACAAGTATTTAAACACAAGCAAACTCCCAGTATGCCGACAGTTTCCGCCCCAAGGCTCCGTCTAACCGGTTTCCTACAAGTGTACTCATCAGATGATGATGAGCCTACTTGTGTTTAAATGCTTGTATTTGGCCATTTTTAAATTTGATGGGTAACACTCCAAAGCAATTGTAGGAGATTTAAAACACCATGAGGAGGTAGAGGTTGATGTGAACAGTGGAGACATTGGGCTCGATTCTGGTAGCTATGTGTGGTAAATATTTTTTTGTAGGTAAAATACCTCATGAGGTATTTTCCTCTTCTTTTATCAATTCTGAAAGATTTTTCTCCATTTCCGAACATGAGGTAAAACATGAGGTAAATGCATAGAGTGTGGTAAAACATGAGGTATTTCAGTCGTAAGCATGCAGAAAATAAGTAATAGTCTTGAATTGTCTTCCATAAGTTAGGATAGTCTTTGGAAGATGTTTTTTTTTTTTTTTGAGGAGGGAAGGTGTATTTGATTATGTAGCAACCTATGAAATGTAAATTTATAGGCATCCATTATAAAAAAAAATCAAAAAAAAAATATCCAGCTAATTTACCTTTAGAGGCTGGGGGGGTAGGAGCACTTTTAGAGGCTGGGGGAGGGGTCAGTACTTTTAGAGACCGGGGGGTGTGAGTACTTTTACTTTTAGAGGCTGGGGGTCTGGAGGGGGGGGTTGCAGCACTTTTACTTTTAGAGGCTGCTGGGGGGGGGGGGGGGCTCGGAGTGCTTTTAACCAGAGGGGGGAGGGAATCGGTGTTTGCCGCAGTTTTACTTAATTTTTTTACAAATAGAGGCTGAGGTTTGGAGCATTTTTACGTTTTTTCCCAACCAGAGGTTGGGGAATGGCAATGTTGAGGGGGGTGCGGCAGATGAAGGATTGTGCAGGATTTGGAGCACTTTTTCTTTTTTAAAACAAAATGGAAGCTGGGGGGGGGGGGGGGATTCGTTGGCCAGATCACTTTTACTTATTTCAGCAAAATATGGGGGCCCTGAGCACAGAACAAGCTGAAAAGGCTCCTTGTTATGTGACAGATATCACAATTCTGTCACAGCACTACATTTATCATGTGGTAGAGGCAGGTCTAATTATGTGAGGTAAAAGACATGCAAACACGCACCTTATTTCACTTCAGAATTCAAGTGTGAGGTATTTCACTACTAAATACCACACATTTTTTTGTAGAAAATTACCACATGAATTACCTCATGAAATTACATGAGGTAAAACTTTACTTAAACTACCAGAATTCAAAAGTTGATTTCCCTCATGAGGTAAACCCAATTCCATGAGGTAATTATTTAATAAACGCTGCCCATTGAGCATTGTTAGCTGTCTTATAATCTGGACAGCAGAACAGAGGGTGAGAGGCCATTGTTAAATGTGGAGGACAGGGTCAATTCTAGCTACAATGGGGCCCCAGGGAAAAAAGTAACTTGGGGGTCCTCCTAACAATGCCTCAGAGCCGACTCCCAGAATCCATCCCACCACACTCCCAGACACACAAAATCATTAGGTGTCCATCATATGTCACCAAAAGCATTGTTGGGTACCCCATTATTCCCCTTCTCCTTCCCTTACAAATCCGGAGTGTACACACATTGGGGTCTTACCTAATCCTGGCAAGACATAGGAGGCGCTCTACACTCTGGACGTCTCCCTACAGCGCCTCTCTTCCTCATTCCCTGCAAGCATGTATGGAGTCACCATAGCTGGAGGGGAGGGGACACATACCTTGGAGACCCCTACAGGCTCTGGGGTCCTGACGAAATTGCCCCCTTTGCCTCTATGGAAGTGCTGGCCCCAAGGAGTGCTGTTTCTATGTGGTGGTGAACACAGCTGTAACATGCTTGCGGGCTGTCTGTGATTTGGGCAGCAATACAAAAGGTAAGTTTGTCAATGGACTCCATTTGTCTGTTTTCTTGGGACATATTGGTGCACGGTGGTGTGATATAAACTAGATATACAATAAAGTCTGTGCTATATGGGGAGATGAATGAAATGGTGTTGCACTATGTTTCTTTTGTTTTCTGACTTATTTTGAAATTTACATTGAAGGAGAGATTGGACTGGATCCAATATTGGACTTTAACCACTTTACCCCCGCGCGTACGTATTTCTCCGCCCCTTTTTCCATCCTTTAACAACCAGGGACGGAGAAATACGTACTTTCCGCGTTCCCGACGCTGCCCGCGCTCCCGCTCGTAAACACGCCGCCCGCCGCTAGTAAGCACGCCGCCGCCCGCTCGCCCAGAGATCAATGAACGGGAAAATCCATTCCCGTCCGTTGAACTAAGCCCCGCAATGATCCGCTGCTCTCCTATGGGCAGCGCGATCATTGTGAGAAAAAACTCACGTGTCCAGCCTCCTTATTCTTCCTTCAAGCTTCCGGAAGGAAGCTTGGAGGTCGCATTAAAACAAAAAGTTACTGTGGCCATCTTGTGGCCAAATAGTAAACTACACCCTACACATTTTTCACATACAAATAAATGACTTTTACACATAAAATTAACTCATTACCTCCCACACTCCCCATTTTTTTTTTTTTTGTAATTAAAAAAAAATTAAAAAATGTACAATTAAAAAAAAGACATAAATAGTTACCTTAGGGACTGAACTTTTTAAATATTTATGTCAAGAGGGTATAACACTGTTACTTTATAAACTATGGGCTTGTAATTAGGGATGGACGCAAAAATGAAAAAAATGCACTTTTATTTCCAAATAAAATATTGGCGCCAAACATTGTGATAGGGACATAATTTAAATGGTTTTATAACCGGGACAAAAGGGCAAATACATTTCATGGGTTTTAATTACAGTAGCATGCATTATTTAAAAACTATAATGGCCGAAAACTGAAAAATAATTATTTTTTTCCCCACATTTTTCCTATTTTCCCATTAAAACACATTTAGAAAAAAATAATTCTTGGCATAATGTCCCACCTAAAGAAAGCCTAATTGGTGGCGGAAAAAACAAGATATAGTTCATTTCATTGCGATAAGTAATGATCAAGTTATAGGGGAATGAATGGAAGGAGCGCTGAAAGGTGAAAATTGCTCTGGTGCTCAGGGGGTAAAACCCCTCAGTGGTGAAGTGGTTAAAGGAGAACTGAAGTGATAAATATATAGAGGCTGACATATTTATCTCCTTTTATACAATACCAGGCAGTTGCCTGGCAGTCCTGCGGTCTATTAGGCGGATTATTAGGATACCTGGCGGTCAGAAACAAGCATGCAGCTAATCTTTCAGATCTGACAATAATGTCAGAAACACCTGATCTGTTGCATGCTTGTTCAGGGTTTATGGCTTAAAGTATTAGAGGCAGAGGATCAGTAGGATAGCCAGGCAACTGGTATTACTTAAAGCGGATCCGAGATGAAAAACTAACTATAACAAGTAACTTGTCTACATATCTTATCTAAAGTTAAGATAGTTTACACAGCAAATCTAGCTGCAAACAGCTTCAATAGAATATGATTATTTCTTCCTGTGATACAATGACAGCAGCCATGTTGTTTGTAAACATTATACACAGGCAAGCTTATCTGCATCTTCAGCACTCAGCCTGTGAAAAAAAAAATCCCCCCTCCTCCTCCTTCCTCCCCTCTGCCTCTGAAATCTCTGACTAGTAATACTTCCCCCTCCTGCCCAGACTGAGCTCCCATGAGCCCTTGCTACTGTCTGAACATGCCAAAGCTCTCTAAAAAGCTGTGGGTGAGGCTTGTTTAGTTTATAGGGAATTAGAGTATTAAAGCAAAAACAAAAAAGTATTTGGCTTGAGAAATGCCCTATAAACAATTGGAAAGGAACACAGTTATGCAATGAGTAAAAGTTAATCTCCGATCCACTTTAAAAGGAAATAATTATGGCAGCCTCCATATCCCTTGCTTCAGTTGCCCTTTAATTTGCTGCACTCAGTATGCTGAGTATATTCAGGACTGAGAGCCATGTGGGAAGGCGCTACACCTACTATTGCTGAAATTCTGTTTTGTCCCCACGTTTATTGCCTGATGAAGTGGGCTGGGCCTGCGAAACGCGTTGCACTTTTGGGGTACTATATAATAAATGTGATTGCTACTTTTCAGACAGTCTTTCGTGTCTGCTTTATGGAGGTAAGTCCACCACTTCCTCCTAGCAAATTTTAAAGGTTTTATCCACTTTTATTCTGCTGGCGCCTCTGTTCTCCTGCTGCAATGTGGGAAGAGAAGTGTTTTCATTGTGTGTTTTGGGGTTCCTGTTTGCAGCAAGGATTGCATGAACCTATTTGCTACATGTTTTTTAGGGGTTCCTTTTTCTTTTTCACATTTTTTACAGGACTTTTTGCATTGTAGCCGTGATAATTTATTGTTTACATTTGTTTAAAACATTTTGGGTCTCCCACTACGAACACTTTCATTCAGAAAGTGTCAGAAGACAGAGCTGAAGTTATTTATAAAACACTATAATTCAGCCTCCAGCAATTGCTGGAAGCCAAATTATTTCATTCCCCACCATCCATGGCGGCCTGGAGGGGGAATAGTATTTAACATGGATGGGAATTTGTGCAGGAGCAGGATCGGCCATATACCGGCTGTATCCTGCGCCCAAGTCTCCTTCGCCGATTCCTCTCGTACTCCTCCCACTATGCTTACAAATGGCAAAAAATTACTAATAAACAACACAACTCACAAATTGTAAGGCTAAAATAAAAATCAATATGCTGCATTTGTCTGAGTTACTATGTAAATACCTGAGCTGCAATACAGAATGCTTCTAAAATCACCTCTTCTTCTGCCTTAACCTGTTCCTGACGCCTTGTAATTACAAAAGACGTGTCTGTATTGTCAGGCTCCCGCACTCTTTCAAAGAAGTGTATTTAAAATGGATTACTTCTGCTCCTTAGGCAGGCGATCAATACGGATGTGGTTCTGAATAAGTAGTGAGACGTCAGTGGACTGAGGCAGCTCTCCTCTGTGTCTCTCGAAAAATTAATTAAAAATCAATGAGGTGTGCTGCCTATTAATACAGAATCCTTGGGATTAAGAGACACAAGAAGGGATTGCTTTACACTGCTACAAGTAAGGTGGATTACTCTGGCATAATATATCCGGACATGCAACAATATGCAGGATAAAAAAGAAAACCAGAACATGTGGGCACATTTTCCTTTGTTACGTATAGACACATCAACACCGCTAGCTCTGCAGAAGGGAAGACAACACATTTATTAGCCCAGCAATTCCTGCTCCTCAGCTGTTTAACTGACAGAGTGAAAACCAGCAGATTGTACAGAGCCTAATTGCTGCATCCTTTACCACTCTACATTAAGGCTGGTTTCACAGTGAGATGTTACAGGTGCACGTTAGAGCAGCCTGTAACGCACCCCACCGCACAGCAATGAAAAATCAATGGGCTGTTCACAGTGCCCACGTTGAGTTACATTGTAACGCAGCACGTCCTGATAACGTACTGCATGCAGTACTTTACTGACTGTTTGCACATGTCCAGTATGGGCGGTTTTTTTTATTTTGGGGGCGGAGAGGAGGTGGGGAGAGGCCGCTACGTAGCCAGGCACATGGCTACTTAATATTCACTGCACTTGCAGTGTTTTCTTCTTGGAGCGGCCGCTGATTGGCTGGCAGGACCACGTGATGCGGAGAGCTCCGCTCACGTGGTCTCCGCAGTGCCTCCGACAGAGCAGGCGCAACAAGAGCTGCTTGTAACGTGGTTCTTGGTAGCGTCCTGCTCCAACACCACCAGGCGTTGCGTTAGGGGCACGTTATGCGACCTTAACGTCCCCTAAAATGCAACGTCCTGGTGTGAAACCAGCCTAAAGGGCACCTGAAGCGAGAAGAATATGGATGCAGACATATTTGTTACCTTTTAAAGAGGAACTCCAGTGAAAAAAATGTAATAAAAAAAAGTGCTTCATTTTTACAATTATGCATAAATTATTTAGTCAGTGTTTGCCCATTGTAAAAGCTTTCTTCTCCCTGATTTACATTCTGACCTTTATCACATGGTGACATTTTTAATTCTGCTGGCAGGTGATGTCAGTGGAAGTAGCTGCTGCTTGCTTTTTTGGCAGTTGGAAACAGCTGGAAACAGCTATTTCCCACAATGCAATGAGGTTCACAGACAGGAAAATGCCAGGACCATAAATATGTATGCAGATTGTCAGTTGCTAGTTTATAAAAAAGGATTATGAAAAGTTTTCAGAATAGCTGACCTCCATGTTTCAGAGCTGTACATGGAGGCAGAATCCCCAGCCCCTCCTTCTTCAACCTGGATCAATTTTTATACCTGGGGTGGGACAATCCAAAATAACCTGGGACAGGTGTGGATAGGTGAAGATTCTGCCCTCTGGTAGTGAAGGGAGAGGTGAGACGAAGCCAGCACTGCAGTAGGGATTGTTTATTGAAGATACAGTCAGCATACAGTCTTCAGATGCAAAGCGGATTAAGTGGGCACCAGGTCTGTGTCCCCCTGCGGACGTCCGTTTCGCGCTAACAGCGCTTGTTCACCGCAATGGGAGATCTATTTTTCCAATAAACAATCCCTACTGTAGTGCTGGCTTCGTCTCCCCTCTCTCTTCACTACCAGATTGCTTACTGTTGTTCAGCCTGTGCACGCTGCTTAAAGGGAAACTCCGACCAAGAATTGAACTTTATCCCAATCAGTAGCTGATACCCCCTTTTACATGACAAATCTATTGCATTTCACAAACAGACCATCAGGGGGCGCTGTATGACTGATTTTGTGATGAAACCCCTCCCACAAGAAACTCTGGTACCGCGGTACTCTGGGCAAACTGCCACAATGTAACAATGTTCACAGACAGGAAATAGCTGCTTACAGCTGTCTCTAACAGCCAGAACAGCTAGAAACAGCTACATAACCTGCCCACAGTAACAATGTCACCACGTAATACATGTCAGAATGTGAATCTGGGAGAGGAAAGATTTTACAATGAGCAAACACTGACTAAATCATTTATACATAATTATTGTAAAAATGAAGCACTTTTTTTATTATTTTCACTGGAGTTTCTCTTTAAAGGGGACCCACATCCTTACAGTTTTCAGTCAATCACGGTTTAGTCCAGTCTCCTGCTACTGTTCAAGAGAGTGCTGGCATTTTACTTTTCTTACATTGAAACAAAGATTCTGCCCTCACCTCTGCTCTGTGCTCTAAAATACAGAGAAGCAGGATTTTTTTTAAATGACACCTGAAGTGCAATGGGTATGGAGGCTGCCATATTTATTTTATTTTAAACAGTTCAGATTGCTTGGCTGTCCAGTTGATCATCTCCCTCTAATACTTATAGCCATAGACCCTGAACAAGCATGTAGATAAGACGTTTGACTATGAAGTGGGCTGGGCCTGCGAAACGCACTTAGGACAACTGCAGTGAGAGGTATAGGGAGGCTGCCATATTTACTTACTTTTAAGTAATGCCAGTTGCCTGGCTATCCTGCTGATTCTCTGCCTCTTATACATTTAGCCATAGACCCTGAATAAGCATGCAGCAGATCAGGTGTTTCTAACATTATTGTCAGATCTGACAAAATTAGCTGCATTCTTGTTTCTGGTGTAATTCAGACACCATTGCAACCAAATAAATCAGCAGGGCTGCCAGGCAACTGGTATTGTTTAGAAGGAAATAAATATGACAGCCTCCATATACCACTCACTACAGTTGTCCTTTAAGTTTGACTGCATTTGTGGCATGCTGGATTCAGATTTCTGATGCATGAAAGATCACCAGGATGCCTGACAATTGGTATTGTTTAGAAGGAAATACTTATGGCAGCCTCCATATCCCTCTCACTTCAGTTGTCCTTTAAGCTTTATTTCCTGCTTCAGATACAAGGGGATATATACACTAAACTGTCCTAAAGTTTAACACATAAGCAATACACGTTTTGCATGGTATTTACAGTAGATGAGTAAAACATTAATTAGTGTTTGTTACTAAAGAGCAGTAACGCATTATGCTTATCAGTTACGCACGAATGATGACTCAACTCATGTCTCAGTTAAGTGTGTTTGCACCTATTATGCATAATTTACATTTGTATTGCGCACAATATTATCATTGTGTGCATTAAAGTGCATTAACATGTGTATATGATATTACCATATTGCATAATACTGTACTCTTCTTATTATACGTAAGACTTTATGAATTCTATTATGATAAATGCAGTTTAGCGAATATAATTCTGTGCCGTGTACGTTGCCTTTCTGTTAACAGGGTAAACAGCTATTTAATATTTAAATTAAATAATAATCTTATGTTTTACCCAAAGGATTTTTCCCTTAATCCTTTTTTCCTTGAGGCCGCTTTCACACTGCAAACTGGTGGCAGCAATGCAGTGTGTGTCGTGCCCACTGGTGCATTGCACCGCCAGAAACATGCCTTCAGGAAACACCGCGTTAGTACACGGTATTCCCTATCGGGCCACCAGTGACTTGCGCTTGCGGTCGCTTCCTGCTTCGGGGTATGCTGAAATGCACGGATGCGTATTGTAAAAATACACTTCTGTGCATGCATGGCGCAATGTTAACTTTTTCTTTCTAAAAAAACGCGTCGCCATAGATTAATATGACTTCCGGGCCGACGCAGATTTCCACAGCTCGCTGTGGATCCCGCATAGTAATGTAGTTCTGCAGATAGATTAGAGACTTCCGGTGCAGCATACCGCAACATGGGAAGTATGACCTTCCCCATAGGGTTGCATTAGGCTGCGGTACGCTGTGCGTCAATTTGATGCACTGCCCCAGTGTAAAAGGGTACTCAGTGTTATAGGACTGTTATAGGACGATGGGAATCATTCAAACCTTTGCATATCTGTCTCTTTAAATATCAAAACCAAGGTATAGCCAACACACGTACATCAAAAATCAGGATGCGTGGAAATTTGGGCACTCGGTGAAGTCACTACTAGAATATTGGCAGTATAATACATGTTCTGCTATTAGGCTGTGGATAGTAGAGTATCAGTAATTTTACTGATACTATACTATCACTTAACCTTTCACACTAACCCTCCACTACCTACTCCTAGCACTAACCTACCCCTACCTACTCCTAGCTTTAACCTACCCCTATCTACTCCTAGCATTAACCTACCCCTATCTATGCCTAACACTAACCTACCTTTACATATGCCTAACACTAACCCTGCTCCTCTTACCACTACATAATAGCCAAATCCCATGCGGTGATAACTTCCCCCTGCCGCTATCTGCCTCTCCATTGTTATCTGCCCCTCCACTGCTATCTCTGCTGCCATCTCTGTCATTTTTTCCCTGAACCGTCATTTATGTGGTGCCCGCCCCTTCGTCTACATCCAACGCCTCCTAGGTTGTCAACTGGGTGCCGCAATAGTTGCAAATAGCATTTAAGTGTATAACAGTGCCCAAACGTCCAAGCCCTATTAATTTGTCATTGCATTATACATTTCTGTATTCTGATCCACAGCTAATATTCTGCTGTTTTTAAAAGGTTTTAACTTAATATGATCAATTAAGATCAATAAACTTTGTATTATTTTTTTTTTTTAACCCTTGGTCTGGTGTGGTTATGGGGAACTGCTGTTCTCGTTTTGCCCATATCTACATGTCACCCATAACACAGATTTTCTAAAATCCAATTTGGGCCTACATGTTTTTGTTATGTATATGTAGTATGAATAAAAATGTCCATCAATATGACACTTCTTTAAATTTTGTGTCATTCATATGTTTCTAACAAAAATTTACAGGAAATCTACATGAACTTAAAAACCGAGGGACTTGACTGCCATAAACAAACATTGTACTAGAAGCTGATTTAACAACTAAATTAATGTTATTAGATTAGTCAATACCTAAGTAGTTGATCTTCTGATATGCACATCTAGCAGGCTATTTACAGGAAATGTTTACCCACCACAACTGGTTGTAAACATTTTTGTATTATTTTTCTTCCACAGCACAGCCATAGTATATTGGAGGTTGTTAAATTCAGCTTTCACTGGATTCAGGTAGGGCCTTATCAGGGCAGTAGTGATCTCAGGGATCTTGAGGTGACAGGATAATGAATGCCAAATAGTGACAAGTAAAATCCATAGAAAAATCATATTTTCTGGAATAAATGGCCAGTACAGCTATTCTTGAATGTACATATCAAGCTGCTATCAGACTAACAGACTCAGCTAACAGATTCTTTGTCATCTCAAGATATTCCAGCTATTAAAATATACAATTTGCAAATAAGTCACAGCAGCAGATTTATTTAATAAGCTAGCACAAAGGTCAATTGTGAGCAAAATGCTCTTGGCCGAAGTAGCAACCTGTTTTCTTTTTCCCTATGTAAAAGTAATAAAGATAAACTCTTACTAAGTTGACACTTACTAGGTTCCCTTTATATGTATGCATACATCCATTAAAGCGGATCTGACCTCAGAACTCCTCTCTGCTCTAAAAGATACACAACAGCATATTAACCTTTGAACAAAAAACATTTCTTTGTTACGGCTGATATAATTCCTAAAATAAATCAGCTTAGTTTCTACATCCTGATTCATGGAAGCAGACATATTGTTTACAGCCTGTGCTTGCAAATGAGCTTATCTGCATATCTGCTATGGGCAATCATGTGACACAGGGGAGGGATCAAATTGCAACTTGTGATTAGACACAACTAAGGGGGAATTAGACATACAGGGTGCATGTGTTATTTTTTCCTTGTGTCCTGTGCAAGAGTTCAGGTCCACTTACTAATACAATAAAATAAATGTTAAGAAAGGGAAGGCATGAATTGAGAATCATGTTTCCTTCCGGAAGTTACCATGGGAGACCTTGGTGCTGCAAGGGTGCACTGGCCTGAAGACCAAGAGTGATGTCATTGCTGGGGTTTTTGGGGGTAGGCGACTGTGAGAGTTGAAGAGAAATTAGTCCATCTTAGTTAGAGGGATAGTTAGAAGAAAGACTTATCTGAAGATTCTCCCCTTGGGTTTATAGAAGAGTATTTACATCTTGAAGTGAACCTCCGGACTAAAAATCGACTCAGCAGCACTGAAAAGGCTTTGTGTTTCTTTAACAGTTTCACAGCATCAGAACTTTGTTTCTCTTATACAAGCCTCATTTTTAGCTGCACAGAAGAAAACTGCCCGGGCTTTTTTCCCCTGATGCTGTGCAAAGCATGATGGGAATTATGATTTTGTTGTTCTCTTTCTGCTGTTTTGGTGCATTTTTTTTTTTACATTTTGAATTTCACATTTGAAGCCTAGCATGTGCAGCTGGGAGGGGTAATCAGGACACAGGATAGTTGGAACTGTGTCTCCTGCTCCTTGTCACCTCCTTTCAACCAAAAAGATGGCTGCCCCCATGACAAAGATGGCAGCCCCCATAAATCACAAACATTTGCCTGTTCTTTTAAAACAGGGTGGGTAAGATATTATATTACCTATCTATTCTAATTAACATAACTAATGTAACTTGATGACAGTATGTTTGTTTAGGCTGAAGTTCCCCTTTAAGGCACACTTCTAGGTTTAAAATTAGTCTAGTATGGCAAACAGAACCACAAGCAACCGTCACTCATGCGCATGCACCACCACTAAACTGATCTGTCTAATGACAGCTAAGTTCCATGAACCAATCAAGATTCAAGCACAGTGATCCCAAAATATTTTTTTTAAAAAGGCTCTGGCCTTTAGGGGACCAGAGCACGGTGTTACAAGGACAGTTAAAGCAGAGCTTCCAAGTCTCAAGTAAAGGGACATTCAGTGCAGTACAAAGACCAACTTAGTTTATATTTTGGGGAAAGTATTTATCCACACCTAGTGATTTGAATGCTTTCCACGATTGTTATAAAGGTTTTACTGAAATTTTAGCTCAGTGATCTTACCAATGCCTACCCCAATGTAGATAATGGTTTTCCCTGAGTGGTCCTCCAATAATCCAAATACACATTGGCAGGTTAAGTGGCAGCTTATCAAACTGGTTTTACTATGTATAAATGTGTTAGGGGTAGGGATTGATGTGAATAGTCATATGTACTCAGTTCTACAATTCACTTAATCTTCAACAACGTTAAAATACAATACACTAGTCAATTTTTCTCATTGATATCAGTCAAATTCGATGATTTGATTAAATCTGCTAGAAATCGATGCCACAAATTATTTCCAATCAATTTGTGGTCAAAATTGATTGATTTGGTCGATCAGCCAGATGGAAGATTTTGCTCAATTGTCAGAAGGTTGTAAGTGTGCCACCAGTGGCATTCAAGTTTGTGACGAGTGACATACTCAGCAAACCTTACATCCACTTGTCTGCCGGAGCTTCATCCGATGTCTTCTCTCCACTGCCAGGGCTTATCCCTGTCTCTCTACTCCCAGGGCACCTGTGTGAACACTGAGGCCTCTAGTGGTTATGTAAGGTATGTGCCATGGTGCTCCTTGTGTCATGGGACACACAGCTCCCCAGAAGAGAAGACATGGGAGGATGCGTTGGCGGACAGGTGTGAGTATCTGCTGCCTACACCACATGGCCTGGGTGAGGGTTGGGGACATAGATGACCATCAGGTCAGATAATGATCTCAGAGGGATCTATCTGTTGGTTACATTTATCATTGCATGGACAGCCTAACACTTACAAATCTCTCCTACAATTAGTGTATAAGGAGTGAGGTATATTTGTGTGCTTATAAAATCTCCTGTCAGCTAAACACTTGTCTAAAACACAAATATCTAAACAGTGATTATCAAAAATATTTGGTTTCCATTGTCCCTAAACGTTACGTCAGATGCCTCTCCTGCTGGGGAATTGATGCAGTGCATACAAACTTTCTTCAATGCCTACAGCAGGGAAATGGTTACATCTTCTGCGTTGTACTGTCAAGCAGCCAGGCAGCCAAGCAATCTCTAGGGCACCATGTGCCAAGCTGTGGAACGCAACCAGCTTGAGCTTGCATGTAATGAGACTGAATAGAGCTGCAAGGTAAATGCATCCTCTTCCTATGCACCTGCCTGGCTCTCTTGAAGCAGAATCCAGCTAAAAGTCAAGCAAAAAGTCTGTCTTTCAATACATCTCAGCCTTGAGGGAGCTTTGGGTTTAGAACACGGTGTACTCGTCTCAGCTGAATAGATGCAACTGGAAACTCGCTTTAAATGCTGTAATGCAAGTAGAGCTAGAAGGTTTATTAGATGCTTTTTAAAGTTGTTCAGATTACCCTTTTATTCAACATGATTACAGTTTTAAAAGAAAAGACAATAACCATATAGTGTGTGTTAGGGGTTAGGTGTGATGTAATGGAACATGGCAAACTTAAAAATAAAGCTTAGGCCTCTTGCACACTGCATGCATTTCAGATTCCGATTCCGATTTTTAATCTTTACCGCATGCTGCATTTTTTGTTTTTTTTCTGTTGAATGTATTCAGGGAAAATTTGAATTGAAAATCGGAATCGGAATTAGAATCGTAAAACGGATTTGCAGTGTGCAGGGAGCCTTAGTGAATGAAAAGGGGATTTGGAATGTGTATTATATATGTATTATATAGAGTACTGCTGTCATGATTTTATGAAAGCAAAACACAGGTGAATTTTTTTTCTCTGCATTTATGGAGCTCTCTTTATTTATAACATTTTAGATTCCAGCCAATTGCACAATAGAATTTAGCCGGGTAATGTGTTATTCCTGAAGAAGTGAATATTATATGGACTGATGTTTCACGAAACACATCAAGCAAATTAATTATTTACCTCGGCTGTACATAATGAAGTGTTACATTTATCGATATATTTGTCCCAAAAAGGATTTCCATGATACTTATATAATGGTGGACATAATATCAGGGACAATACAGCATTGCGTAATATGTTGGCGCTTTATAAATACGATAAATAAATAAATAAAATAATTACCAATTTCATGGTACCCTGGGAACTATGCGTAATGTCTGTAAACTGTTTAATCATGACTTTGCTGTAATGGCTATGCGGATACTATCTATTTGTACTAAAGTTTTAAAAAGATTTATAATAAATTGATGTTTTAATTGGATATTGAATGATTTGGGTCCATAATTACCTATTGCGGTTGATGGCAAGGTTTTTGTCTATAGCTCATCCCCTTTAAGGTCACTGTTTGCCCATAAATAAGATTCACATCTTAAAAGGGGACACATAAGGGGATCACTCCTACATATTTTAGCATGTTAACTTGACAAGACCCATTAGTCAAGTTTATTGGGTATTTTTATAACGTAACGAGAACAGAGGCGCCAAAAGAATAAAAACAGTATTTAAAAGGTTTAAAAATGCTTAGGAGGCAGTGGTGGACTTACCTCCTGCAAGCAGACACAACAAGCTGTGTATTTGAAACAAAATAAAATTATTGGTACACTCCAGGGGGTAGTCGCAACGCGTTTCGCAGGCAAAACTCGTACGAGGTGCCAGGTGTTACCCAGACTCATTGCTGTTGTGTACTCCGTTTACCATTGCCTGAGGAAGCAGGTTTTGCCTGCGAAACGCGTTGCGACTACCCCCTGGAGTGTACCAATAAATTTATTTTGTTTAAAATACACAGCTTGTTGTGTCTGCTTGCAGGAGGTAAGTCCACCACTGCCTCCTAAGCATTTTAAAACCTTTTAAATACTGTTTTTATTCTTTTGGCGCCTCTGTTCTCGTTACGTTATACTTAACATCCACCCTTGGTGGAGGGGGATACCCCATCTTTATCCTGTCTACAGAGAGCGACTTCTTAATCCTGAGTGAGGACAGGCTAATCTGCTCACCTGCCTATATAGTGGTTGCCTGGAGGTAACCTGTGTTTGTGAGTATATCATTGTACTCTTCTTTATTTTTCCCATTACCACAACCTACTACACTATATTTGGCTCTCGGTTCTTCTCTTTACATATATTATTGGGTATTTTGTTTCAAAAATACAGGTAAAGTTAGAAAAAAATGGAATATCGTGCAAAAGTTTATTTACGTAATTCAACTTAAAAGGAGAAACTTATACATGAGATACGAATATATGTGAATATATAGACTACTTACATGCTTAGCAAAATATTTCAAGGCTTTATGTGTTATAATGATAATGATGATTATAGCTTACAGCTTATGAAAAACCTAAAATCAAAATCTCAAAAAATTTGAATATTGTGAAAAGATTCAATATTCTAGGCTCAATGTGTTAGACTCTAATCAGCTAATTCATCCAAAATGGTAAGGGCCTGTTCAGACTGTCAGCGTATGAAGCACGCATATAAAATCAAAGAAACGCAAGTTGAAAAACGCATGAGTTTTTCTTGCATTCTAATGCGTTTTCTAATGCGTTTTGCACACACACGTGACCCAGGGGAAAAAAAAGAATTATGGGAACCGCAGAGGGAAACGTACGCTAAAAACGCAATAGTACGCGTTTTTGATACGCGTCCATAGACTTTCATTGCGTCCGTTTCTATGCGTGACACACAGAACTGCATGCAGCAATGCGGATAAGAAACGTATGCGTCTCATACGCATACATGTGAACTAGCCCATTCAAAAGCATTAGGAGCCGTTTCTATGCGTTTTTGGTACCCGTACGTGTTCCCTGAAAACGGCTAGGAACGCGCATAGTCTGAACAGGCCCTAAAGGGTTTAAATGGTCTCTCAGTCTGCTTCAGTAGGAATCACAATCATGCGAAAGACTGCTGACCTGACAGTTGTGCAGAAAACCAGCATTGACACCCCCCATAAGTAGGGAAAGCCTAAAAGGGTAATTGCAAAAGAAGTTGGGCATTCCAAAAGTGCTGTATCAAGCACACTAATAGAAAGTTATCTGGAAGGGAAAAGTGTGGAAGGGAAAAGTGTGGAAAAAAAGCTGCACAAGCAATGAATGGTTGTATGCACATTTTATGCAGTTTTGAAATGGGCCAATCAAATGGTCTTCCTACCAATTTGACTGGACCAATGTCAAACTACTTATAATTTACATTACATTTGCTTATAAGCTGGAATTGTTTGCATCTATTTAACCATCACTAGTACTAAATTACATGTCCAGCATTAACTGAGCACTGAAAAGGATATGGATGCTGACATATGTTTTTCCTTTAAAAGTGAACCAAGCACCATTCTGAGCACCCAGGGCATTTCAATAGCACATTAAAAATGCATACCAACAATGTGTCTAATTATAAAAACACTTCAATTTTAGCCTCTTTTTACATTTAAAAGTTTAGCAGAGGCCTTTATTACCCTACTTTTGAGGCTTGTCTGACTACAAAAATTTCAGGTAGATAAGAACTGATGTAAATATTTTATTGCACACATTAGCAGAGAGCAAACAAAGGCCTTTATCAGCTGGGGATGGAGGAAAAGGATACTATGCTTCAAAGTGTTTAGAGAAGCCACAGATGCTAACTTCTCACCTTCCCTTGGATAAATAATGGTCAGCTAGAAGGGAAGGGGGGAAAACGGCAGCTCCTATAGCTATTAGAAACAGCAAAAAAAAGTGACACTTGGTTCCCTTTACACAATACAGATTGCCTGGCTGTCCTGCTGAGCCTCTGTCTCTAATACCCTTAGGGCCCATTTCCACGCATGCAAATTCGCATAGCAATACAAGTGAATGGGACTATTTCCACTTGTCAGGATTCCTTTGCGTTTTTCTGTGCAGAAAAAATTCGCATGGCAGAGCCATCAGAATTCGCATACCGCTAAGCGAATCGCATACAATGTATTTAATAGGAAATTCGCATGCAGTTTGGGTATGCGAATATTCATGCGAATTTTCATGCAAATTCGCATAGAAACAATGGAAAATCACACCAGCACTGCCATGGTTAAATTCGCATACATCGTCATCCATGCGAATTCGCATGAAAATTCGCATGGACCCGCATGCGAAATTCGCATCCGCATGCAAATTTGTACCGCGGCGATTCGCACCGCACAAGTGGAAATGCAGCCTTAGCCATGGACCCTGAACAAGCATTCAGATGAGATGTTTCTGACTGTAGTCTGACTAGATCATCCACATGCTTGTTTCAGGTGTGTGATTTGGATACTACTGCAGCCAAAGAGATCAGACAAATTGCCAGGCAACTGGTATTGCTTAAAATGAAAATAAATATGGCAGCCTCCATATTCCTTTTAGGTGTACTATAAGAAGATGAAAATGGTGGCATTTCCTCCTGCTCCCTCAGTGCACAGTTATAGAAACGTGCTATATGAATGTTACCTCTCCCATAAAAGAAAAAACAATGATCATGTAACCCGAGCTGCCGCGGTCTCCTGGGTATTAACTAGAGAAGAAAATAACAACCATTCAATTTTTCCTCAACTGAATGTGACAATGAAGCATTGATGTATTGCCAAGAAAAAAAAAAAAAAGCTGATCACAACATATTTGTTGTGACTTTTTATTTTCACATATGAGAGCGGCTGTAAACAGCACAAAGAGCAGCAGAAGTGTGTAATTAAATGTGAGCAATTTCTCCTTATTAGTATAATGTTATTTTGACAAAGATAATCTTTTCATAAAGAAAAAAAAACCAACAACTGCACCAGAGAGAATTAAACTGAAACACTTTCCTTATGACACTAATCAGAAGACATTAAACCCACAGCATCATGTGACCTGCCATCCTGAGTGTCTGCAAACAAACCATTTATAATAATGACCCAGACCTCCTTCTGTCCTGTTACGTCCCATGGGGCCCATTTAACCAAGGACATGATTGTTGTTTTTTTTCTCCAACCTGTGTGTTTTATAATTAAGCAGTAATCCCAGAGAAATAAACAGAAGCCATCTCCCTCATTAGTGGGACACAGCATATCGCTGCGAGCCTTAACGGCCCCTAATAACGGATGAGGCTCGCTAATGAGCCCTGGTGACACATTTTATTCATAGCCTCGCAAATGTTCAATGATAAGTTAACCCCTGTGTCGCCAACCCGAGGAACCTGCAGGGTTACTCAATCCAATGTAAGCAAACTGGTGTATCCAATAGGGCAGAAAAAAAATACAATCATTAGGTAAATTATGCAATCCTTACAAAAACCAAATCATTGACCACTCAGAATTGGCGTAAGTTAATTGAATTTTGATTTATTTATAATGAGCAACTTTCTCCAGTATTAACATTGTTCTTTGAAATCATGTATTTCCGGTACTGCCTTTACTAGGCCTAGCATAGCGGCTAATTGTTAGCATCCTTGCCATACAGCTATAAAGCTCTAGTTGGCTTGTGATGGGTGCTCCTCCTAAAACCATATGGTGCAGAGATGCCAGTGCTGTTGACTGTCTCCCCAAACAGAAGAAATGAGCCCTAGTCCTGACATGCCTCACATAGTTGTGATTTCTAAACCTGGCTTCACACTAAACTTAACCTCTAACTATCTTTACCCTTACACTGAAACCGGCACAATATACCTAGCACAAGACTTAAACCTTTCCAATCCTGTGTTGGACTCAGCATGGCTGAAACTAGGAGCTCCATTGACGGATCTAGTCTGGCACAGTGTCAGCCCCTTTAGAAAAAAGTGTTGGTCTATGACGGACACTTTGATCACCGCTGGCCCCATACTGCACAACGTGAAATCAATATTATGTGAACATATCTGGGCTTGCCACTATTACACAATGTGATGCTGTGATGGAGTAGAAGATGGCTTTGCCAATGTTGCATCTAGTTCAGAACAGCATCAGGCTTTGATCCCCCTTACCATCATGCCATGTAACAGCATTTACACTGGTGCGCATGCAATGGGGGTGGAGCTGCAGTACTTGCGCTGATGCCAGGTTTCCTCCTCACACTGTGGGAAGAGGCAGAGGCCCTACTGGATCCCTGAAAAGTCAGAGTAAATGGTCGGCACACCAGATAAGATTCAACTTGTTTTATTGCTGCATATAACATATTTCCAACGTTTCGAAACAACAGACAGTCAACAGATTGTTGTCCTTGAGAAAGAGACACTGTTGTCTCAAGACGTTGGAATTATATAATATGCAACAGTAAAATAAATTGTATCTTATCTGGAATGCCTAACCAGTCACTCTGACTTTACAGAGATCCAGTAGGGCCAGACTTTACTTTGGTTTGAATCAATGGCTCTTCCTGTTCAGTAGGCTTTTAGAGTGCACCCTAGTAGCTGTAGCTCTGCTGCTTTAAGTCTGCCAGGAAAAAAGCGCAATATAAATGTTCTGTATCTTGTCTTGTTATTGGTCAGAGCACCTAGGAACCATTTGGCTACATCTCAAGGTTTGCATTGCCTCTACCACCCCAAATACCGGTTTCCCATTGCACAGCAAATAGCAATCAACCACATGCCATGCCCCCCTTCCCCCGCACAGCAGAAAAAAGTAAGTGCTATGAGAGGTGAGGGTGATTGAAAATATGGGTTGGAAAGGGTTAATCACTAACACTTAATCACTAACTAAACCTTGACTTGCTGAAGTTCCTCAATACCTCCCTCACAAAAACCTTCAACTCAACCTTTCACCTCTCAAGGATGAATGTCTAACATGATCTAACACTATCTCAGACTTTCCTTCGATCTTAACACTAACATTTGCTCTTAAACACAGTCTAATCCCAAACTACTAAAACAAATGTACCATCTGTAATCTCTACATCAATTTAGCCTTGAACCTAAAATAGAGGAATAAATACACTAACCGACCTTGAACATTAGCCTAATTAGACCTCCCTGACTGCAAATAGTGGCAAAACTTTCCTACTGACATCTGGAATGTCTACAGTTCAATCCTTCTTGTGCTGTGTCAAAATTGCGAGCAAAGCAACAGTTTTATAACTCAACTGACAGCTAGCCAAACGTATTCTCGATTGTTTATCTAGGCACTTGTATTCAAACAGCGAGATATTAGAAAAGACAAATAACATTTATATTGTGCTTTTCTCCTGGCAGACTCAAGGAGCTTGAGCTTGCAGCCACTAAGGCATTCTCAGTAGGCAGTAGCAGAGTTAGGGAGTCTTGCCCAAGGACTCCTTGCTGAATTGGTGCTGGCTTACTGAACAGGAAGAACTGAGATTCGAACCCTGGTCATCTAGGTCACCTCCCACAGCCTCAGACAAAAGGATACAATAACTTGACCACCCCCAGAGTTCAACTAAAAACCTTTGGAGCCAGAGCTTTCTGTCATGCTGCCCCTATCCTGTGGAATGCCTTGCCAAATGTAATCAAGACAGCTCCAACCCTGGACACACTTAAATCAAGACTAAAAAGCAACTTGTTTATTCCTGTTTTATTCCTTGTAGGGTGTTCCTATCATCCCCAACAGTTTTAAACCTGTTTAGTCTAGCATTTATGATAACTTAACTTTTCCCCCTGTATGCACCACCATGTAGAGATCTGTGACAAGTGTATGCGCTTTGGGTCCTACAGAAGAAAAGGCACTACTTAGACACATAACTGGCACTACATAGACACATCAGCTGGGTAAATTACAGGTGTAAATGTATCTGTCCATACAAGACCCCATCCTAATAGCTGTTCAATATAAAAGGCGGCTTTTAGATAAAAGCTGAAAGCTTTTTTGTTTAAGTTTTAGACAGCATGGAGAAGGGGTTAGAACACTTGTCATCATTTCATAGATTCCTATGTGCCCCTTGTTAAGATTTCCCATCTCATCATATCTCTGTATGGCAGGGTTAGGGCAGAAATCTGAATTCTAAAATTTCACAGTTGTCCACACAGATCAGTCCCATAAGGAACACACATTGATGTGACAGCTGTCAACACTTAGTTTTTACTTTTGAGAAAGTTTCCTATTCCTCTCCTTCCTGTGTGTCTCACTGATGGGGCAGAATGGGATTTTTTTTCTAACACAATCACAGACAGACTAATCGTGGCCACCCATGTTACAATTTCTCTGTTTGATTTCACCCCAATTTGATTGAAACAAAACAAATTTGAATGGTGTGAGTTGTATGAAAGTCATTCAACCTACTAAATGTTAAGTTTACTTTCAAGAATAAAGAAACCTTATTTGTCAAAGTGACACATTAGATAGAATGTATTTCTTCAATGCAATAAATGTACTGTTGTTGATTAGAACAAATGAGGAATAGATTTGTTAATGTAAGGTACATTTTCTAAGGTTGTTTGTGTTGTGTGCCTTTATACATAATAGTAGTGATGGCACAGAGAGCACCCCATACACATTTATAAATGAAAATGTATATATTATTACATCTACTTTATATATTTTATTAGATTATTTACATTGTGATTGTGTTAAAATCGAACATATGTATGTGGTACACTGGTTGGAAGAGTCTACATTTTTATTCAAGTGAAAAAAAGATCGAATTTGTCAAATAAAAAAAAAATTGTGTGTGGCCACCATTAGCCTAAGAATAGAATGTTGGCCAATCAGGTTTTTTTTGTTTGTTTTGTTTTTATTTTTTCAAATTTGAATGTAATGGAAAGATCAATTACCTTTCTGGCAGATTTGATTTCAAGTATTTGGCCTCTAGTTTTTGACACATGATTGCTGCTCCCTGGGAATGAAGAGTCGAGAAGAAGTTCCACGAGTCTGCGTTCCCCCGCCGCCTCCGCTCCGTCCCGTACCTCGACTTGTAAGTCAAGGCCAGCGCAGCCCTGTCAAGCGTATCCTTTCTTTACGTTCCCCACTGCAATAGCGTGGAACACGAAGAAAGGATACACGTGGCCAGAGCCGTGCAGGCGCAGTGGCCCGTGGTGAAACCGAAAGTATCTGGCGGAGGGAGAACGGAGGCTCGTCGAGGAGCAGCGCAGGACAGGACGGATGTGTTTATTTTGTATCTACAGTTCCACTTTAACCACTTCAGCCTACAGTGTTGTTTCACCTTATGCATTTGAGCAACATTCACCTCCCATTCATTAGCCAATAAATTTATCACTACTTATCACACTGAAATGATCTATATGTTGTTTTTTACGCAACCATTTAAGCTTTCTTTGGATGGTACATTTTGCTAAGAATTATTTTATTCTAAATCCATTTTAACGGGAAGATTGAGAAAGTAATGGAAAAAAATCATTATGTCTCAGTTTTTGGCCATTATAGTTTAAAATGAATACATGCTACCATAATTAAAACCCATGTATTTTATTTGCCAATTCATCCCAGTTATTACACTGTTTAAATTATGTTCCTATCACAATGTATGGTGCTGATATTTTATTTGGAAATACAGGTGCATTTTTTTTTCATCACTATTTACAAGCTTATAATTTAAAAAATGTAGTAATATGCTCTCTTGACATGCATATTGAAAAAGTTCAGACCCTTAGGTAACTATTTATGTAGTATCCCCTGATGACGGCATAGAGCCGAAACCTGGTAGGGAAGGAGAGACGGGCTAACTCCAAACACATCATCCTTAAGTAATGAGGTGCACTTAGAATTTTTATTCAGTGCAAGAACCTTATGAGCGATTTCTATGCAAGTGGGTCCAGTGTGCATGGGCCCACAATGTAAGTTGTTTTGTTTATAATTTTACTATTGTGTGAAATAAAAATTGTTTTACCCCCTGTGAACAAAATCCTACTGAGCCTGGCATATTGTTTTGTCCTATGGTGGCGGACACTGTATATCTTTGTTGAGCACTGGGTGTCTGCAGGCTGCAGGAGAAGGATTGGGGCGATTGAATAGCACTGAGGTTTACGTATACACTATTTATGTAGTTGTTTTTTTTTTTATTGTAATTTTTTAAAAAATTTTTTATTTAAAACTTTTATTTGGGTAATTTTTGGTGTGTGAGGTAAACAGTTAATTTTAAATGTGATAATGTGTTTATTTAATAAAAATATATGTGGATGTAGTTTTACTATATAGCCACAGTCAAAAAAAAATGTTTCATTCTGGAAGAGAATGCTCTTACTTCCAGGAAGCATAAGGAGGACAGGAAACCTTTTTTTGCGCAGAAAGACAGCGGCCTCTGATAAGAGGCCGTCGTTTTTTCTGACGGGAACTTAGATCAATGAATGGGAACTATTCATGCAGAGGTAGAGACCCTCTTTCAATTGCTGTATTAGCTCTTTGGTTCTATGCTGGTAATAATTATTATTATTATTTAGTATTTATATAGTGCTGACATATTACGCAGCGCTGTACAGTGTATATTTATATCTTGTCACTAACTGTCCCTCAAAGGAGCTCACAATCTAATCCCTACCATTGCGATATGTCTATATTATGTAGTGTAAGTACTGTAGTCGAGGGCCAATTTTAGGGGGGGAAGCCAATTAACTTATCTGTATGTTTTTGGAATGTGGGAGGAAACCGGAGTGCCCTGAGGAAACCCACACAGACACGGAGAGAACATACAAACTCTTTGCAGATAGTGTCCTGGCTGGGATTCGAACCAGGGACCCAGCGTTGCAAGGCGAGAGTGCTAACCACTACGCCACCGTGCTGATCACCTCTATATGTGCTTTTAATAGTTTAATGATTACCAAACTGTTCTCCTCCTCCTCAATGTCGGCGCTGTAAGGATGACCTGGAGGTCGGCCTCTGCACTGTGCGGGGAGCCCAGGATGGCGGTGGAGAGGTCAGCGTGGGACAGTCGGCTGCAAGGGACTGGAGGAAGCCCCATGTAAGTAAAGTGGATTTTTTTTATTTTGGCTGATGATTCCTTTAAAGTAAACTTGTGATGGTGAAATGAAAATATTTTATAATCACCCGGGGCATCCTCCAGCCCCATGAGCAACGATGCATTCCTCGCCGTCCTCCCGAGTGCCTCAGTTCGGCCGCAGTCAGTCCTCATTCGCGCCAGTCGGCTCATCTGCGCATGCTTTAAGGCTTGCTTCACACATAACACTACATACACTTTAACCAAGACTAATTCTTTTTATATGGTTTGTCAGGATTTTAGCAACCTGTATGCCAATTTTTTACCTGCCTCTGGTCATAAACTAATGATCAGGACACACATGACAACACTTCAGATTTGTACTGGAGTTTCTGTTGTTTTGAGCAGAACCAGGTGCCTGGCTCTTCTACTGACCACATATGCTATTGCTCCATTGTTTTTGCCTGATGAAGCGGGATCAAACCAACGAAACGCGTTGCATATTTGGAGTTTATAAATAAACTATATTGACTGTCTTTACTACAGTCAATTGTGTGTCTACTTGGAGGAGGTAAGTCCACTACTACCTCCTCTATTTACCAAGAATTTGTTTTTTTTAAAGCTCATTTAGCTTCCTTTTATCCTTTTGGCGCCTCGGTTCTCCTGCATAATATTGAGTCCACCCTGGGTGGAGGGTTGAACCCACTTTTTCTCATCTACAGAGAGCGACTTCTTATTCCTGAGTGGGGTCAGGAAAATCTCCCCACCTGCTTTTACAGTGGTTGCCTAATGGTATCCCTGGTTTGTGAGTATTAATATTTACTCTATCTAGTAATCATTTACCAGTACATATTACACTATTGGGGCTCTTGGTGTTCCTTGTTTTTAGATTTGTACTGGAGTTTCTGTTGTTTTGAGCAAACTATTTTCACTTGAAAAAAGACCAAGTGTGTGCCACACTATCCATACAACAGGCACTTTGACCCGACATTTTGCAGCATGTCTGACCGATATATGCAACCATTTTTGGCCCGCTATTGGTCGCATTGTCGATCGAGCATGCTCTTGGCAGCACTGATTTTCATTCAATTATATGTGGTTGATTGGCTGCCAAGTCATCTAATATACGTATGGCCATCTTATAGGTCTCCTTTAACTTCAATACTGTATAGTCAAGTGCTTCATGTGGGCAGCCAACCAGGATCGCAAACAGCCTCCTCCCAAGAACAAGATTCACATTAAAGGACAACTGAAGTGAGAGGGATATGGTGGCTGCCATATTTATTTCCTTTTAAGCAATATCAGCAGGGCTGCCAGGCAACTGGTATTGTTTAAAATGGAATAAATATGTCAACTTCCATATTTTTCTCGCTTTAGTTGTCTTTTAAGTGAGCCTGAGTCCTGAAAAAAACATCATGGCTCCTAGCAAATAAAAAAGAAATGTAATAGTATTCTAAGATACAGTATCTCCAAATGGTGTCACAGGTGTGATTTCACTAGGTATTGTGTCACTATTTCTTATGGCAAACCCTATTTTTGTTCTGTTCAAATACATGAAATAGAACTATTCAATATCAAACTAAATGCCTAAGTATAATTACCGTAAATAGATTGGTCATATGAAGAAAATGTTTTTCAAAAAGTTTACAGTAAATAAATACAGATAGGATATAATATATGCAGATAACACACAGGCCCTAATTTACTAAGCCAAAGGATTGCAGGTGATTTTTCCATTTATTATGCCACAGCAGCAGCATGTATAGACAACTGTGGACTGCTGCAGCTTTCTGTACATAATGAGATGTGATTGGATTCATTGAAATAAATAGAGAACAATGCACACGTGTTCGCATTTACTTACTTATCACTGAGCGTTGCGCAATGCACTCCTCACAGGGGAGCACACTTCTCGTTTCCTTTTGATTTAGAAATTCAGGGTGTTGTGAGGTAATTTGAAAGCTGCATACCTAAATACATTTTTTCTACCTAACTTTAGTCTACAGCCCCTAGCTCCCATCTATCTAACAGTAAGTTGACCGTTCCCATCTATCTAACAGTAAGTTGTCGTCAATCAACAGAACTGGCATTTTGTTTGGTTGTTTTTGTTTTTTATTATTGCTCTGACACTTTGGCCTCAATTCTGGTAGAGTTATCAAACAAATTACCTCATGTGAGGTTATTTACTTCACAAGGTAATGACATTTTGCAATTCTGGTAGGTTTTAGTCATGTTTTACCTCATAAGGTAAATTATGAGGTGATTCATGAGGTAATTAACTGAAAATAGCTATTCTCATGGAAATTAGGGAGCATGTTAACACATAATTTACCCATCATTTTAAGACCTGCCTGTACCTGGAGGTAAAGTAGCAGAGTTCCTATTGCTGTTTTAGTGCCGTTCCTATTCAGGCTGTGTAATAGAAAATAATAGTAGAAATAAAACTCCAAATATTTACTGGATTTTTTTTTATAAGGGATGCCTATAAATATACTTTTCACAGGTTGCTACATAATCAAATACACCCCTTCAAAAAAAAAACATCTTCCAAAGATTATACTAACTTATGGTAGACAATTAAATACTACCATTATTTATTTACTGCATGCTAACCACTGAAATACCTCATGTTTTACCTCACTTTATGCATTTACCTCATATTTTAGCTCATGTTCGGAAATGGAGAAAAATGGAGAAATCTTTCAGAATTGCTAAAAAAAAGAGTAAAATACCTCATGAGGTAGTGGAAGTAAAGAGCAGATGAATCTTCAGCACTCTTAGGATAACAGCAAGGGTCTGGACTTGACCATAATCAGCATATGATTGTAACAATTAAATCCCCTTTCGAAGCGTGCACAGGCTGATAATTGTAGACATGTAGATGTAGAATGGAGAGATAGAGAGGAGCCAGCACTGCTAATGGGGTAATTTATTTCAGCAGATAAAAACAGTGACACTTACAATCAGCGTGGTCGGATGCAGAGCGGGAGGGTGGGCGCCAGGTCTATGTCCCCCTGCGGACGTCCGTTTCGCGCTACAAGAAATAATGCTGAAATAAATTACCCCATTAGCAGTGCTGGCTCCTCTCTATCTCTCCATTCTATACCTCATGAGGTATTTTACCTACAAAAAATATTTACCTCACACAGGTACCAGAATTGAGGCCTTTCTGTCAGTTACACACCTTCTTCAACTGATACAATTTTCCCTCCATTTATTGCAGTGATAGGGAGGGTGAACAACAATACACCATGCCCTCTCCCTGGAGAGATCCATGTACCTCTAAGAAAGAATGATGGCTCTGACATACCCCTCCCAGAAGAAATTGCAGTCTGCTTTGTTGCCATAGCACATCCCCGCTGAACTTGAGGAATGACTGAAGAGGATAACAGTATTATTTCGATTAGTGTGTAGACAACTACAATATACCTGCAGTTGATACTTATGTTATGTTGTTTATAGGTGGAGGATAGGGTAGAGGGTTTTTACATGCCGAGGGGTTAATTGGTTCCCCTCCGAAACTGGAGTTAGACTATGTTAGGGACATTGGACTGACTGTAGCGTACAGAAGTAACAGAGGTGCCAACTGGAGAGGCACTGTGCTTTATACACACACGTCTAAGTTACTCCTGCTGCATTTTTGCCTGAGGAAGCGTGCTTGAGACCCGTGAAACGTGTTGCATATTTTTGGAGTAAAAATTAAAAATTTTGATCATATAGAATTGTTGTGTTTGTCCTGGGGAGGTCAACCCACCCTTACCACCCCCCCACATCGCATTTTGTTTTAAATGTATGATATTTTATTCTGTTTTCGCCTCTGTTACTTCTGTACGCTATTTTGATCCACCTGGTGGATGGGTGTGCACACCCTTGTTTCCTTCTACAGAGAGCGACTTCTTAACCTGAGTGGGGACATATCTAATATCCCCTCATGTGCATATAGTCGTTGCCTGAACTTTGGCAACCCACACTTGTGAGTATATTTCAATTTGCTACTACAATTTATCCTCCAACATCAATAATACGCTATTGGGGGCTCCCGATTTTGTTTTTCTTGTTTTCCATTGGACTCACTGTGGTAGGGATACAATTGTGAGATACTCTGAGAAAAGTCAGTGAATTGAGCTCTGTAAAGCGCAATGATAATAAAGTAAAAAGAGTGCATAAGTCAGACAGCTCTCTACAGACAGACTTAGAGCAATATTGAAGCCTTTGCACCCGACTTTTAATATTGTAGCAAAGTACAAATATTGAAGTTCTCTATTAAAGCTAGGCTGGGCTGAGTTGAAGGTTCATTGTTGGATTTACAGCAACTAAAGCGTTAAGGTTGGCTATAAGGATAAAGATGAGGCAATTGGTGGGGTGAATATTATCAAGTTGGACTGAATTAGCCCAGAAATTGAAGGAGAGGTTAACTGGCTTTACACGATTTCAATTTCCTTTTTTTTTTTTTTTTGACCAGAGAATTCTGATTTTCTACCCGGTCAAATAATTTGAAAAATCAAACCAATATACTGTGATACATTTTTCCAAATAATTATCAATAAAACATTACATTTTTGTATTTATCTTTGTGACTTTTCCAACACATCTGACAAATCTTTTTTATCTCTATTAAAAAAAAAAAAAAATTTTCTAAACGATCGGATCGAACACTTTTATGTAAAAAAAAATTGCATATTAATTGTTGTAGTTGAATCATGTATGGTCGTCTTTAGGGCAGTTTTGGGAAGTTAAGATACCTGGTGGATACATTTCTGGCATTTTTACATATTATTCCCAATTTATTGCACTCAAGGAACATAAGTAGACTGGCACCAAAAATATACGTATTGCTTCAGGCAACTAAGCAGCAGTTAAGTCAGAAAAAATGGAAGCACTAAGCCAATTCTCAATTATTCTTTATTAATTTAAGCGTAAAAGCCAATTCTCAATTATTCTTTCTTAATTTACATTCTAATGTATTCTTATAGGGTGCTCTAAGTAATGCATACTAGGAAATGCGATGATGAAAAAAAGCATGATGAATGAAAGAAGAACTGCTCTATCATTGTCTGCCAAAGTCGTATTAATAAGATAGGAAAGGTCATTTTTGCAATTGTCATGTCACTGACAGGATGTTTAGATGCAGTATGTGATGTCTGATTCATATAAAACAGGGATGTTTTAAAACCTCTGGACATATAGACTTATTGCTGTTGGAGGTCATTTTTAGACCTCAAGCTTAAACAGAGTGCTCTACTTAAAGGGGCACTATGGAAAAACATTGTAAAATTTAAAATATGTGCAAACATAAACAAGAAGTACATTTTTTCCAGAGTAAAATGAGCCATAAATTACTTTTCTCCTATGTTGCTGTCACTTACAGTAGGTAGTGTACAGAACACCTGCAATAAATCTGCAGTGTGTCTACTTCTTGCTTTCATGGAAGCAGACATAGGGTTAACATCAGTAGTGTAGCTTAGGAACTCTGGGCCCCAGTGCAAGTTTTACATTGTGCCACCTCAATAGCTCTATACATAATAATTGATATGGCGCACCGAAACCTGCCAAGGACAGCTGCAGTGTCAGAGAGGTGTAAGCTGGGGAGGAGAACAGTCTAATAATGGATACAACTAATCAAATCACATATAGAGGTGATCATTATGGGTTTAGCACAAATAAAGCGCTAATGCAGCAGTTGAAGGAGGGCCCCTAATGGACCCATCTGATCCAGGGTGCCTGGTGCAGTCACTACCTCTACATCCCCTATTGCTACGCCACTGCATCTATGCATTGCACACATGAGCACGTTTTTCTCATTCGGATTTTGCAGAGTTTAAATTTCCGAATTTCCGATCGGAAATCTGAATCGGAAATCGGAAAACGGAACTCGGAAATTGGAAAACAGAACGTGGAAATCGGATTTCTGCAGAAATACTGCATTACTGCAATTCGGTAATTTTAGCCCAATCACAGAACTCGGAAGCATTGGACCAATCAGAGAATGCAAAAATGACCAAAAAACCCACTACTCGGAAATCGGAAACTGATGGGAAAACCGTTAAATCAGTTATCGGCATTGTCGGAAATCGGAATTTCTGCAGAATCGGAAATCGACATTTCCAACCATCCCTAGAAGCTGCCACTGCCAGCTGTTTGCACAGGTTTAGACTGATGCCTGCTTGGAAGAAGGCTAAATGCATCACTGTAATCCATGATGCCTCCACATAGAGGAATCCATTCTTACTACCAAGATGGATGTGCCTGAAATGCCAGTCATTGCATGTGATGTAGGCAGGGCTGAATTTCTGAAAAGGCCACAATGGCCCATGCCTTGAGCACCTGGACATGGAAAAGGGGTTGCTACATATGAAAGAGAAAGCTGCAAAGGGTAGCAACACATGAAAAAGGGAAGCTGATGCTCAAGGGAGTTGTACATGAAAGGCTACATTTATGAATGCGATAGATGGAAGAGGGGGCTGGACATGAAATGGGAGGGGCGCTGCTACACATGGATGAGGAGCCCCTACATACTTGGCCTGGGGGCAATAAAATCATAAATCTGGCCTTGGATGTAGGCCTAAATCATAGCAGTGGAGAAGGTGTATGACTGATAAACAAAACTCCATACCATAGAAAGAAGATTTTATATTGAGTAGTACACATCATATTTCACTTGAGGTCCACTTTAGTGAGCATCTGTGCCCTAGCTAAAACAACAGTATTTCTCTGCTTTTATAGAAGTATGTAAGAATCTTCTATCTCTTTCCAGGGGATGCTAAGTGGTGTAATTTCTTTGTAACACCACCGTGAGGGACACAATTGAGTCATCACTACCTTAATATGTAAAGACAGCTGAGCCACAATCACTGCTACTAGAAACACCAGCTATTACTGGCCCAGAAGGAATCCTTTTGCCACCCCCTGCAGTTAGAGCTCTACTCAGTGTGTTTAAACATTTCACTTGCTGCCAGCATCTGTGTTAAAATAGCAATTACTGGTTATACATCACTGTCAGTCACTGAACTGCATAGTGTGGAGCAGAGGGACAAGCCCAACCATTAATCTGTTGTCATCTGAGTCGGAAAATACGGTCTGAAAGGCAGCAGGAGTCCCCTTCTGATCATGACCACAAATGTCTGCTATGAGGACTTTATGGAGATACGGAGAGAGATGGATTTGCTTATTCCTATTTCCCAAAGTATGTTTATTCTCTTACAGGAAGGCATAACTGTGCTTAACTAACCCATATCTTGTAAGATAAGTGTGTTTCCTTCCCTAAAACTAGTCAGTTAGATAAACAACTGTGTCAAAGCAGCTTGATTTAACCAAACAAGCTGATCAATCTCTGTAGGTTGAGCTGAGATGAGCAGATGTCTCACCAAGAAGAAATGGTTAGCCATCTGTCCATCCACAGACCGGTGTATTGCCAGGCACCCGGACATCTTTTTTCTTAATTTGGTCAATAAATGGATATGAAGCTAGTAATTTTGGCACACGCTCTAACCTGTGCTGCGCCTGACCTGGGCGCAGCCATAGACGGAATGTTATGTCTATAGCGGTGCATAAGGATTTCAAATGTAATTTGGGTGCTGACGAATGCCATACCCCAAATTTCTTCTCTATCCGAGTTGCTATAACTTGGAGGGGGAATAGTATTTAACGCTACCCGGAGTTTCAGTGGAAGCAGGGTGAGCTGTCATGTGCCTTACCCTACGCCTAACCTACGCTCAGGCGAGGTGATAATATGTATAGTCCATGCAGCCTTTGCTATCTCTATCAAAGGAACTGTAGACAGAGAACACAGAACGAAGGCTTGCAAAGTGTAATAATATGAGTACCAGATGCCGAAGGGTTTATCTAATAGTTGAAGAGGACAATAGTATAACTGAATTTGACAAGGGCAGGCTTAGGAAAGGTGAATGATAAACTATGTAACAGTGTTATTTAATTATTGCCTATGCAAGGTATGATTTTAAGTATGTAGAGCTATCGCCACAGGTGAGGGATAGCTGGCAACATGGTTTCTAACAAAGTCATTATTTATCAGAAGGACAAACATGAGAGAGAAAATTTTTGACATGTTTCTTCTCACAATACTAATTAACCTGGCATAACAGGTGGGGGGCAACAGCAGAAGAAGGGACAAGAAAAATACCCTCTTTGTCTCCACATGGTTTACCTAATGTAATTACATATTTGTAAAGATGGACTGCAGCATTATATTTTAATCCTGGACACAACGGGAAATGTTCATCCCCCAAACGCATCTGTATCATCTATCCATGGAGGGAGAAAGTACTGTGAGCTGCAATTTGTGCTGTTGACAAGTACACACCAGGCGGAATTTGGAGGCAAAATCAACGCATGCATTGATCAGAAAGCCATGCTGAAATTATTCAAAGGTGAAACAGACTTTTGGTTTGCTGTGCCTGATAATCCAGAGCTTCTGGTATTCATACGGTAAGTGTAGGAAGTGTATCAATTCAAAGGCAGTAAAGCAAGCCTGAAAATAAACTGACGAGATGAACAATTGTATCCATAACCCCAATCCTAAATGGGACTACCCTGGAATTTCACAGAGGAATTTAAAAATAAGTGCTGTGTTTAAAAGCTAATCAACCACGTTTAAGGAGGAACTTCAGCCTAAACAAACATACTGTCATTAAGTTACATTAGTTATGTTAATTAAAATAGATAGGTAATATAATCTCTTACCCATCCTGTTTTGAAAGAACAGGCAAATGTTTGATTTTATGAGGGCAGCCATTTTTTTGGTTGAAAGGAGGTGATAGGGAGCATGAGACACAGTTCCAACTGTCCTGTGTGCTGATCACCCCTCCCAGTTGCTAGGCAACGTGAATAACAACATAAGAAATCCCATCATGCTTTGCACAGCATCAGGGAAAAAAAGCCAGGGCAGTTTTGTTTGATGGGTGGAGCTTAGCTAAAAATGCAGCTAAAAATGATGCTTTGGTAAGAAAAACAAAGTTATGATGCTGTGAAACTGTTAAAGAAACACCAAACCTTTTCAGTTCTGCTGAGTAGATTTTTAGTCCAGAGGTTCACTTTAAATGTTTTTGTCTCAAATGAAGGATGACAGTTTTTCAAGGTTTTACTGCTCCAATCTAGAACTCTTGACTTTTTTATCTGTTCCCCACATCATAGCTAGGTACACATTCTAGATGACTATTAAGGACTATCTCAGGTAGAAATATACCATGTGTACAGGAGCCCCTTAATGTTGCCTAAAGATTCAGCATGCCAGATCTTGAGCGAAAAGGATGCTTAAATGATCCTTAAGCGTGTTCTCCTCACCATTTTCCATAGAAACCACTAATTAACTGCAGCATGAGCCACGTTCCATGAAAACCTACACTAATGAATTGATTGGCAACAGGCTGTCTATTCTGGCAAGTTTGGACTGGAGTGGCTATGTCTTATATGTACATAAAAACAACATAAGCATTAAAGCAAGGTGAAATAATGTTCACCATTAACCCTTGCAATGTAAACAGCTAACCTGGAGGATATATATATATATATATATATATATATATATATATATATATATATATATATATATATATATATATATATATATATATTTTAAGTATATATATATATGTATATATATATATATATATATATAAATATATATATATTTATTACTAGATATAGATACTAATATAAGTTTGTATTTATATTCTGTGTTATATAAGTTTATATTAACTTTTCGCTTTTATATTTTCCTTGATATCTTTATTCATCTTTTTAACATTTCGTTCTGTAAGGAATAAAAAAATAAAGTTTTCTGGAGATTGCCTGTTCTCTCTGCTATGTTAAGAGTTAACACGGTTAATTTAGCACAAAACAAGAGTCTAAATACTTTGTGTTAAGCACAGCAGAATTAGATTTATTGTGTGTATACTGCGGTTGTTGGATAAGTAGCTTTCGAAAATCAATATTTAATTAGCTCACATACTGTTTTATTACAAGCGGCGCTGAGATGCACAGAGTATTTTCTCTGCCGCCTTCCCCAGACACAGCTTCGGTTTCTTGGGAAACAAGCTCTGGCACATGGGGATCTCACCATAGGGGCTGGACTCCCAGGTCCCACACTAGACAGAGATGTCATGCTGTTTGCAATAGATCTGAACTTGTAAACAAATCCCAGCTTGTAATATTTATTGCAAGGTAACAAGAAAAAGAAAGTTTAGTCCAATTTTCCACCTCCAGCTCTTTAAAGCACACCTGAAGTGAGTGGGATATGGAGGCTGCTATATTTATTATTTCCTTTAAACAGGCCAAATTGCCTGGCTGTCCTGCTGATCCTCTACCTCTAATACTTTTAGCCATGGACCCTGAACAAGCATTCAGATCTGATGTTTCTGACTGAAGCTTGACTGACTTTGGGTGGGTGATTCAGACACTACTGATGCATGAAAGATCTGCAAGGTGCCAGGCAACTGGTATAGTTTAAAAAAGGAATAAATATGACAACCTGCATAGTCCTCTCACTTCAAGTTTTTTTTAAAGGTACACTGTAGGGGTGTCAGGGGACAATGAGTTGAAGTTACCCGGGGCTTCTAATGGTCCCCCGCAGACATCCTGTACCCGCGCAGCCACTCCCCAATGCTCCGGCCCTGCCTCTGGTTCACTTCTGGAATTTCAAACTTTAAAGTCTGAAAACCACTGTGCCTGCGTTGCCATGTCCTCACTCCCGCTGATGGCACCAGAAACATACTGCACAGGCCCATTATGGTCTGTGCCTGCGCCATGCGCTCCTGGTGACATCAGGGGAAGCGAGGACACGGCAATGCAGGCGCAGTGGTTTTCAGACTTTAAAGTCTGAAATTCCAGAAGTAAACCGGAGGCGGAGCCGGAGCATCGGTGAGTGGCTGCGCGGGCACAGAATGCCTGTGGGGAACCATTAGAAGCCCCGGGTAATTTCAACTCATTTTCCCCCGACCCCCTACAGTATTCCTTTAACTTGTCTTGAGCTTCATTTCTTTACTCTGAACTACAACCACAACTGCCCAACCCCTGTCTGACAACAGAAAACTCTTTATTCATATGTATTATAATCATTTATCATCATTCACCATAATACCCATAAATTAGCCTTTATTTTCACAAATAACACTGTACTTGAATTTAAAGTGAAAATAACGTAATGAAAAAAGGTGCTTAGTTTTTACAGTAATTAAATGAGTTAATGAATAATTCAATAAAATAATTTGTCAATGTTTGCCCATTGTAAAATCTTCCCTCTCCCTGATTTACATTCTGATATTTATCACATGGTGACATTTTTATTGCTGGCAGGTGATGTCTGTGGAAAGAGATGATGCGTTTTTGGCAGTTGGAAACAGCTGTTATTTCCCACAATGCAACAAGGCTCCTCCCACAGTGTGATGACAGCACCCTGAAATACATATTTTTGGAGGAATATTTTTCGCCCTTGATCCCTCTCTGCGATGCCACTGTCTGGGTTTTTGTACACTTCGTACATCTTTTTAAAATAAATTGTGGCAGAAATGCCCTGAAGGTTTTTGATGTTCACCTGCCATTTAAGTCAATGGGGCTCACTGCGTATTTCAGGTTCACAAATTTTCATGAACACAAAAATTGTGAGCTTCGGCCATCACTACTACAGATCATTGTAAAATTCTGAATGTATTATGACATATCTTCTTCTGTTATAAATTAACCCACCTGCAGTAAATCTGGTCTTTTACAGTTCTTATTGCAGACTTCATTATAGATTGTTTCTTACCTTTGCTATCTGTACACACCAGTTGAGAAGAAGCTGGGAGCCAATGTTGTCCTTGTGCTCGTGCACATAGTCCAGCAGGCATCCATGTGGCATCAGTTGAGTGACTAACTGGATGGTTGGACTCAGGCAGACTCCGAGCAGGCGAACCAGATGAGGATGATCCATGCTGGCCATAATTAGGGCTTCCTGCAATGAATAACATATAGCCCAATTACTTACATAATTACTTTAAGGGCAGAAGACAAGGGGCCTTCATAAACAGAATAGATTTAAGATGGGCTAACATTGGCAGTGGTGTGTCACAAGAACCAAGGTCTAATCCTCCTTTCTTAGTAATGTAAGACTTAAGGAGGAACTCCAGTCGAAACAAACATACTGTCAATACGTTACGTTAGTTATGTTAATTGAAATAGATAGGTAATATAATCTATTACCCACACTATTTTAAAAGAACAGGCAAATGTTTGATTTCATGATGGCAGCCATCTTTTTGGTTGAAAGGAGGTGACAGGGAGCATGAGACACAGTTCCAACTGTCCTGGGTCCTGAGCACCTCTCCCAGTTGCTAGGCAACGTGAATAACAACATAGAAATCCCATCATGCTCTGCACAGCATCAGGGAAAAAAGGCCAGGGCTTTTTTTCTTTGATGGGTGGAGCTAAACTAAAAATGCCGCTAAAAATGATGCTTTGGTAAGAAAAACAAAGTTTTGATGCTGTGAAACTGTCAAAGAAACACCTTTTCAGTTCTGCTGAGTAGATTTTTAGTCCGGAGGTTCACTTTAAGGCAAATAGTAAAAATTTTGCTGACGATATCAAATATGTAGCACTATTTAAACTTACCACATTAGTAAGGCATTACAGAAAGATTTATTTAAAATCCAAACCAGGGCAGTAATGCAGAAAACTACATTTCAGGTTGATAAAGATACAATTATGCACCTAGACCGCACTATTATTGCCATGTCTTTATTAAAAGCTGTAAAAAACAGAAATTACAATTGGTTCACACTACAATGGATTTGTTCCATGGTCACTGACAGTTAAATCACTGTCAACATATAAAGCACAAACCCCTTGTTCACACAATGTCCATTGTGCCTGCTGCATTTTACATATAATAGATAGCCTGATAAGATATGTAAGACAGTCTGGTGTCCAGGAAAATCAGACAGAACAAACATATCGGAACATGTGTAAATGGCTCCTATGCTTAAAGAGGAACTGCAGTGAAAATAACGTAATGAAAAATGTGCTTAATTTTTACAACAATTTAGTCAGTGTTTGCCCATTGTGAAATCTTTCCTCTCCCTGATTTACATTCTGACATTTATCACGTGGCGACATCTTTACTGCTGGCAGGTGATGTCTGTGGAAGGAGATGCTGCTTTTTGGCAGCTGGAAATCCCACAGTGTGATGTCAGTACCAAGGTGCTGACATCACACTTTGGGAGGGGTTTCACCACGGTATCAGCCATACAGAGCCCCCTGACGATCCTTTTGAGAAAAGGTAAAGATTTCTCGTGGGAAAATGCTACTGATTGGGATTAAGTTCAATACTTGGTTACAGTTCCTATTTAACATAGGATCCATCAACATGTTTTGTTGGTCAGTTGTGGTGAATCAAACCTTCTAGTGTAAGCCTTAGTAATAATGGTCAGCATGAAAATAAGTAGCCGTGCTCAATGCTAGGCAGCAGCTGAAAAAGCAAGTAAGATCTTATGTACCAGTTAAACCCGTTTGTATAAAACCTTTTTAAAGTTCCACCTTGAACTGTTAAAGGGGTATTTCAAGAAAATACAAGGAAAAACCAATAAATAATTAAGGTATAGGGGGTTTCACAATTAAAAAATAGCTTGCTGACCAAATTGCAGGACATGTTGTTTCTGTGTTATAGGAGCTGACATGTTGCTTTCTGCAAATTTTGAAAATGACGTTACCTGCTTTTGAAAGTCTTTTGAGTCTTTTATTAACTCTAAAGCTAAGTACGCAAATGAGATAAAAGTCTTTGGAAAATGAAAGATCATAGACAAATTTTACCGCCTTCCATGTACCATCATCCTGGTGGATCTGATCTGCAGATGAGTGTCCATTAAAGCGGAATATAACCCTGCATTTCAACTTTGCTCTAAAACATTATTTACAGCATATTATATGCAACCAGCATTTTTTTTACTAGACCAGCATTGGAAGGGTTACACACAGAGCTTTAAAGTTCCGTGGAGAAAGATGCAGACGCATCCGAAGTTTAGATAGATACATTTAAGTAAACACAATGTAACAAGTGTGGAATGTGACACACACTCTGACTGTGCAGGAGCTCCCGGACAGAGAGAGAGAGTGAGTCACATTCCTCACTTGTTACATTGTGTTTACTTAAATGTATCTATCTAAACTTTGGATGCGTCTGCATCTCACAATGGTCAAAAAACAAGTGTGATCTTCACACCTATAACAAGTGTAGCCACACAAATTCCTGATCTGAAGTATGGTCCCCTGTATCAGAGGAAGGGGGGGGGGTTAGTAGTTGGGCCCCTAAAACAGATCTGGGCAATCGCAGGGGCTGTACCCACCGAGGCCACATATCGATTGGTATGAGGGTAGCAGTTTGTTCGAGTTTTAATTGATTTCTGCTAAAACCTAACTGAGACTGAGTTGTCAATGTGGAAAATATGCATGGTGCTGAAGACAGCTCCAGAAAAGCAATAGAAATCACCCTAATCAGTTAGAAGAGCAATGTAAGGTTAAAATTGCCCAAAGGCACTGGTGGCACTAAATAACAATTGTATTAGCTGTTAACATGTGTGTGATGCAAGGGTGATAAAAGGCACACAAGGTACATCTTGTCTTTCCCGCAATTGCATCAGGTCAGGTTCTTCTTAGGAGACAGAGTCAACGCAGCACAATAGTATTATGTCAAACATGTATGATATATTATGTAATTATACATAACAATTACATTTATGAGGTAAGGCAGATAATTTAAGAAACACATCATTTCTATGTCATGCTGTGGAGCATCATGCTATGTGCCATGTGTCTTAACATGTAGCAGGTACAAAAATTATTTTACTATTATGTTACAATTTATTTTCCCAATTTCACAAAACTGCATTTGATGCAGAAAATATATTTTGCTGTTCTCAACACTAACAAGAGAAAACACTGATGGAATATAAATAAAGTGCAACTGTGCAACACAGAATGCCTATGGTGAAACTTCATGAACAGTGAAGAGCCCGTCATCATAAGTTTGATATGTTTTAATATTTAGGATATTGATTTTTTTTTTTATTTTTAGGGCCCTCCCATACTGTGTAAGTTACGTTGCAATCAGATTGCAATGTAACAAAGGAGAAAAGTCCCACTGCGCGGTAGCGTTGCGTGAGGCATACAGTACAATTACAGTATGTATCACTCACTGTAAATGCTCATGTTGTCCTGTTAACGCATAGCATGCTCAGAATCTATTGTATCGAGCTGCACTAGATGTAAAAGTCCTATAGTATTATAACTGCATCAGTTGCAATGCAATGCAATAGACTTAGTATAAAAGGCCCCTTAAGAATTTTTTGTTGGTTCCTCTAACATATTGGAAGTGAACATGGGTAATGGTGGAAGTTAAATAAACCAGCACCAACATTTTTTATATATGTATTATGCATTATTTATTTTATGTTAGACACACTGGGCCATATTCAATTCACTTTTAATAATAACTTAGTGCTGGTGAACAAACAGTTAGTGGCATTCTGCAGTCATGTGACCTGGAGGGAGAGAAGGGTGCAGGGAGAGAAGAGTTTAATCCGGCAAATGCAAGTTAAATTACACAGAAAGAATGCCTTGCATAGCAGATAAAAACAAAAAGTAGCAGCTGCTACTTTCCAGACGATTAATATGCACACACACACAAATTGTATATATCCATCCATATATATATATATATATATATATATATATATATATATATATATATATATATATATATATATATATATATATATATATATATATAGGAGTAGTGAGAAAATGAGTGTTCCATCCGGTACCTCTTTAAATTAGTGAGTGCTAAGTTGAAAAAAAAAAACGACTTATCTAAATGCATGGCTTTACACGTACAGTTGTGCGTTGATTTTGTGTGTTCACGTATTCAACAATCTTACTTGCATATTCCCTAGGTGACCACTCTGGGTGCAAATTACATTTTAAGTGTTTAGGACTGCATCAAAACATGTTTTTAGGAGTGAAAGTTAGGAGATTCCAAAAACCAAGTATCTGTAGTTATGAAAAATGTTAACGTTACCACAGGGGGCAGTTTGTAAGTCATTATATGCATAACATTTGATTTTTTAAACAGAAGAAGAAAAAAACGCTCTCTTAATTATGAGCTACGTCTTGCAGCTCTCCCACTGTAAGGAGAGAGCAGATGTCCCAGCTCTGCATTTGCTCGTTTTCAGAACAGAACAAAATATATATGTTTCAGATGATGTGATGTTGCTGAGTTGCTAAAAACTTGAAAACTCGCACAGAGCGGGGGTGTAAAGAGCTTCAGGATTTACACAAAATGAAAAGACTAGACAAGACTGCATAGGATAAGAGCCATTTACAGAGAATGCTTTGTTTAAAAGTATTGGAGAAGGTTTTGCATTGTAATAGAACTGGATTAGGGGCTGTAAAGCTGAGAAGATGGCATGTACAATATTTGCCTTCTTAGGTACAAACATTGCTAATGGCATATCAGAAATCTTTATCCCAATGGGATTCATTGGGGGTTTGGGCCCTTATTCAGTTAATTTTTCTCAATTCACAGGAAATATTTTCCCCTCTTATCAATACAATACCTTGAAAGTGGACCTGCAATGACATATAACAGAATATAATGAATTATGTAGAATACCAACCATACCCAACTAAAACAAAAAGTTACATACTCACCTAGGAAGTTAGAAAGCTCTGGATCTTATAAAGCCTACGCCGGTCCTCTCTCGGTCATCTTGTTCCACCTCTGGGCACCTGTTTTTTGGGGGGTTTCCTAGGAAGGCTTTAGAAGTACTTGGGTTTCCAAGTACTTCCAAAGACGAGTGGCTCTGTACTGTGCACACTTAATTCTGCGCTTGCATGTGCGCAGTATGCCGCCACATGTCCTCAGAAGTAGTCAGAGATCCAAGTACTTCTGAAGCCAGCAAAGTAGTGTCTCACCTTTCCCGATGGGCACACTCCTCTGTCAGTCCATGGCTCCATGCACTCCCCGATTCCATGCACGCAGGGGGGCCTCTCCTCCTTGACCTGGTGCATGTAATAACATGCCATGGGGCAAAGCCAGTGGTGGATGAAGGTGGGGAGCATGGAGCCAATGACTTACAGAAGAGTGCATCATCCAGGACAGGTGAGATGCTACTCTGCCAAAGACAATGCAGGGGCCCAGTTAAGTTGGGGGTGTAACACCTGGGGGGGGGGGCATAAAGGCTCTGGAGCCCCCTTTGCCTCTATGGAAGCATCTGTCCTGCCATTGGGGAGGAGATGGCTTCAGTTGTTCTTCATTATTCAGTACTATCTTTCTTTACTTTATACCAGAGCTCTTATATGAGCATTGTCCGCAAATAAAGTATTATTTTATAATATTGTACCAGTCTCTTCTATTAGCCGTTTGCATCAAAGGAAGTTTCATCATTTAACAAAACAAAGTTATGCATTCAGACTTTTAACACAGCAAGTATACCGTTTATTCCTTTTTTGGAGAAACATCCTGTTATTTTTACTCTATTTATTTTTTAAGCTTAAGCAGCGATGTGCATTCTTTGTGGGAGAGTGTCAGGGGGTAGAAATGATTGCTATCAGAGTCCTCCAGCAGCTCCTTGAAAAGTGACAAGACAGAACCACAATGGTGGGACGCAGAGAAGCGATTAAGCACACACCCCATGTGGGATCGCTCTATATAAGGTTTCTTTGTGGTCAAACAAAAATGAATCATTAGCTAACACCTGGGAGACTCTTTACAGTTTCGAGTTTACTATCATCTTCCCAGATTTCCATTACCACCTTCTCCTCACAGATAGTCACACCTGAAGTTATCTAACAGCTTGAGCTGGTGGACAAAGCCAAATGAAGAGATGCATGATACGCAGTGCAATTTACAGCGCACAGGCGCTAGTTATTAAAAGACTCCACTAAACTAGGTGTGATTTACACAGGAACATGCTAAATGTCTCAGGTCGCTTTTGTTTCAAAGTTAAGGAATAAAAAGTAATCTAAATCTAATGCAGATCATTAAAAACCATGCTATAGTTTTCTTTTTCTTTTAAGGCAGTGAATTTATGCTTTAGGTAAACCTGAACTATGGACGTCTTTTCTACATAAAAATTATTTCTATGATCTTCTTGGAGCCAGAATTATAAACCTATCTAGCTTGCTTTTGTGCTGTCTTGAGATATCTTTATTTCCCTTAAAGTGGAACTAAACTCAGAATTTTCTCTCTGCTGTAAAAGATTAACCACAGCATGATAACCCTTATGGGCAAAAAAAGTCTTCATTACAATTTATGGAAATGCTTCCAAAAAACCCTCTAAAGTTTACAAGTTAGTTTCAATTTGCAGGATTAAGCCTATGGGCCTGAATCACAAAGCGGTGCAAAGTGTTTGCACGCGAGTGAAAACCCCTTTATCACGCCTAAACTCAGTTTAGGCATGATAAGAAGAAACTCGTGCGAATACTCTGCGCGCAAAGTCTTGCGCGCGCAAGCGCGCAGGCGCGCGCGCAGCACCCGGCACTTCGTGCGAAGCTCCCATTAAGCCCTATGGGACTTTGTGCGTGCGCGTTCGCGCGTACGCGCGGTAGCTTCGCGCGAGTTAGAGCACAAAGCGGTGATAACTTTGCTAGTGCAAAGGTTATCACGCCTAAAGTCTTTTAGGCGTGATAACTGAGTTATCACCGCTTTGTGAATCGAGCCCCATGTGTTAGTGTATGGGGAGAGCTGCCTAGGCAGTGCTCTTGCAGGCTATTCACAGCTGCTGATAAGAATTAATTAGATACTTTGATCTAGCTAAAGAAGCACAGGGACACAGATCAGTGGGTTTCTTCAGCAGCTATATGTGGAATAAAGACTTTTCATTGTGTGCTGTGCAAGAGTTTGGGTCCGCTTTAATATCACACTGCTAGCAGTTGGCAATTGTAGCAGGCTACTGTGTCTGTAGGGTTACATTGATCCTACAAAGCAATTAGCATACCTCTGCTGTTGATATTGGTGTTTTCTGCTGTAAATTTTTGTAAGGCTTAAGTGCTCTCGTGGAGGTGCAAACTAGCCAGAAACTCACACATTGCATGATTAATCAGCACAGAGCAAAAGTTGCTGTTCCTGACTTACTAACCTTGTAAGTTTGCAAAACCAAATCAATGCACTACATATCAACACTCAAACATTTTTTCTTGAACTTTGTTAATATTACTTATTATTATACCATATACTATGGCACACAGTGTGAACAACATCAATGGACCTGGACTGCTCAATCCTGACCTTGCAAGGTAAATTGTGTATGTGTACAAACCTTAAAGAGGCACTGTAGTAACATATAGCACAATGCAGTAAATTATTCAAGATTCCCACTACTTTTATGGTAATTTTCATGTTTTTTCCTGGTTTTTGCTTCAGACACACTTCTTATATCTATACATTGCTGTATATTGGTATGTTACCCCACCCTCCTAGAGATGCTTAGCCTAGGCTGATTAACTATGCGGAGTTCTCCCACCCCCTAAGTATTCTGGGAGGCTAGATATATTTAGTACTGACTTTGGAACTCTCAGTATACATACCACTTACATACCTGATATGTACCTCTTTCAGACAGAGAAAGAAAAAAAGGAACACAGTATATAGATGATACAAAATTGTGCAGAATCATTAACTCTCAGGAAGATAGTGTCATATTGCAACAGGATCTGGATAGGATGGCTATATGGGCACATACATGGCAGATGAAATTCAATGTTGACAAATGTAAGGTCATGCATTTTGGACGTACTAATGGTCTAGCACCATACAAAATAAATGGGATACAGTTGGGGACATCAAACTTGGAGAAGGACTTAGGAGTACTCATTGACAACAAGTTAAATAATCGTACTCAATGCCAAGCAGCTGCAGCTAAAGCTAACAAAATTTTGGGATGCATTAAAAGGGAAATAAAAACTCGAGATGCTAGCATAATATTGCCCCTGTTTAACTCTCTAGTAAGGCCACATCTGGAATATGGAATTCAGTTCTGGGCACCACATTACAAAAAAGATATTGCAGTTTTAGAGCAGGTGCAGAGACGAGCAACAAAATTGATGCGTGGGATGGAAGGTCTCACTTATCGAGAAAGGTTAGATAAACTGGGTTTATTTAGTCTAGAGAAAAGACGCCTTAGAGGGGATCTAATTAACATGTATAAATACATCAGAGGGCAATATAATACCTTGGCGGATGAGCTTTTTGTCCCTAGGCCTTCTCAAAGGACTAGAGGACATGATCTGCGCATGGAGGAAAAATGTTTTAGCCATTTATTTAGGAAAGGGTTCTTTACAGTAAGAGTGATTAAGATGTGGAATGCATTGCCACAGGAAGTCGTTATGGCAAACTCTATACCTGCATTTAAAGGGGGCTTAGATGCTTTCCTTGCGTTGAAAGACATCCATGGCTACAATTACTAGGTAATGCCTAATGATGTTGATCCAGGGATTTTATCTGATTGCCATCTGGAGTCGGGAAGGAATTTTTCCCTTTAGGGGCTAATTGGACCATGCCTTGTAAGGGTTTTTTCGCCTTCCTCTGGATCAACAGGGATATGTGAGGGAGCAGGCTGGTGTTGTACTTTATACTGGTTGAACTCGATGGACTTATGTCTTTTTTCAACCAAAATAACTATGTAACTATGTAACTATGTAACTATATAGTTATTTGTGTGCTAGGCACTGTACATACACATGTCTATCTCATCATGTCACTTCGGGTATCCTTTAACCACTTCAGGATTCTGCGTACGCTTAACTACGCCCCTGAATCCTGAAGTGGTTTCCATGGAAACGGCCGCTCGTATGAGCGGCCGTTCCATGTCAGTTCACAGAGGGTGTCTCCGTGAACACCCTGCGAGCCGCCGATTGCGTCTCGCAGGGTAAATGTAAACACGCGGGGAAGATCTTCCCCGGTGTTTACATATATACGGCGCTGCTGTAGAGGAGATCGGCGATCCCCGGCCACTGATTGGCTAAAGCCTATCCTATCCGGCGCAGGACGGCTTTCCGTCCTGCGCCACACACAGGGGACGGGAGAGGGAGGGAAGGAGGCAGAGGGAGGACTAGTGCTGCGGAGGGGGGCTTTGAGGAGCCCCCCCGCTAGGCACAGCAGCGCGGCGGCGATCAGACCCCCCCAGCAGGACATCCCCCTAGTGGGGAAAAAAGGGGGAGGTCTGATCGCCCTGCCTGATTTCTGATCTGTGCTGCGGGCTGAAGAGCCCCCGCAGCACAGATCAGCCAAACCACCCGGAATCCGGAAGTGGTTAAAGGGACACTGTAGGGAGTCAGGGGAAAATGAGTTGAACTTACCCGGGGGCTTCTTATGGTCCCCCGCAGACATCCTGTGCCCGCGCAGCCACTCACCGATGCTCCGGCCCCGCCTCTGGTTCACTTCTGGAATTTCAGACTTTAAAGTCTGAAAACCACTGCGTCTGCGTTGCCGTGTCCTCGCTCCCGCTGATGTCACCAGGAGCGTACTGCGCAGACACAGACCATACTGGGCCTGCGCAGTATGCTCCTGGTGACATCAGCGGGATCAAGGACACGGCAACGCAGGCGCAGTGGTTTTCAGACTTCCAGTCTGACATTCCAGAAGTGAACCGGAGGCAGGGCCGGAGCATCGGTGAGTGGCTGCGCGGGCACAGGATGTCTGCGGGGGACCATTAGAAGCCCCGGGTAAGTTCAACTCATTTTCCCCCGACCCCCTACAGTATTCCTTTAAGTGAATCTCCTCCTATCCATATCAAATGTGAATGGTCCTCTGCATTCTGTAAAGTGCATGGCAGCTAGGAACTACCTTTATATAATGCTTACATAATCTGCAGTCAGCGAAATACAATTATGCCAGACATTTATTGTTCTTTCAACATGATCATAAAATAATGCTGAATACAAGAAAATATAGCTGCATTTCTTTCATGTGACAAAAAGATGTAGTTTGTATCAGTAACAAAGACCCATTTAATCTGCCGTTCTAACAACAGCCTTGTCATAAACACTCAGCTGGATGCTGGCATTCCGGGGTGCGTGCTTCAAGGAAGGCTTATTAGGAAGCCAAGACATGCAAAGAGCAATCCTAAATAATGGGAAGTTCTTAAGTATAGGCTTTCAATTTCTTATTGTGCCATTCTGGGACTAATCGCTCCTCTCAAAGAGCTGTAATGTACTTTCAGTTAGGAGCCTCTGTCTGTTTTACTGGGATGAATATATGAAGAGCCACACAATAATGGTCTAATGTATAATATGATCCACGTTATCTTTATTATCATTATTATCACCGTCACGTAATCACTATGCTGATAAGTGATGGAAGAGAGAAGTACAAGCAAAAGACAACACTCTGAAATAATTTATATGAATAGCCTACTGCTCTTGTTGGCATTTATTTTTGGGCAGAAAAGGTTACCGACCAAAATCAGAAACAGCGAAACCTTATACTTCCAAGGCCTAACAGTGCTTTGTCATTTTTACATTCTCCCGAGTTCCCAATCAGAACATCCTGGCCTGGTGTTTTAAAAAATGATCTGCTTTTAGCTAACAAAAGAGAACTTTTACCTGGTTCATACTGTACATTATCAAAATAAACCAAAACAGAGCTACCACAATAGAAGAAAATACATTAAAACCGTTTAAAAAGGGAGGAAGGGGTGGACTTATCTCCTCATAAAAGGACTCATATAGTCAAAATCCAGTTGAAGGCGTTTTACTTGTTAAGAGCTTCAAATAAGTTGTTCCTACTCACTGTCTGATGAAGCGGGTGAACGCTTGTGAAACGCGGTTCATTTTTTTTGGGGGGGGAGTATACAATTAAATAATTTTTCTGCTGGATTTTGAATATTTCACCTAAAGGAAAAAATGGTTTTAATGGGATGAATTTTCCAATGCCTTCTTAAAATACATAGAAATTTAAGTGAGGATAGCATGTATGTATGTGGGATTTGCTATTAACCTCTAAATTTGGTACAAAATTATGCAAAAATTACTTGAAAATTTGGCATTTTTACTAATTTAATACATAAAATCAGTTGAATGTCCAAACCGTATTTATATATGGCCGTTATAGTGCATATTCGCGTAATCGTAATTAGCAGATTACAATCATTACTATTACTTATAGAGGTATTAGTAATCTGTCAACACCCTTAGGTGATTGGTACTACACTTTCAATACAATCCTGACTTTTGAATAGTCTGAAACTCTGTACTCAAGCTTGATTAAAGTCGACTGAGACGGTCAATAATGACCTCCTCAGCCATTAATCAAGCGTGTGTACAGTAGTCCTTGACTATCCACCTATCCATTGTGCTTGCCCCTCCCCTGCCCACACCGTGATGTCACGCACACACCGCTATTTCAGCCCTCCACACCCCGCGTAGTGAAGATGAAATCCGCACTATATCGGTTGAAAAAATTCCTTATGTAAAAAAACATTACATATTGATTTTATATTTTGTTATGTGAGGGTATTCCCTCGGTTTTATGTACACTCCCCTTGGTGGGTGGATTTTTTGAGCACTTGTTATCGGGTGTGGCTCTTTTTCTATACTGTATATGGGCTCTCTCGTCACTCTGTACCTATGCTATGATTAAGGACGGTGTTATGTCCGAAACATGTCAGTATGTGCTGTTTTGGATTGATATGTATCTGATGAAATAAAGGATTTTTGTCAACTGACATAGTGCGGATTTCATCTTCACTACATGGATTTCTGGGTGTGAGCTGCCCGTTTTCCTGCACTGTCGGCGAGCGGAGTTCCACTTTCACTTTGCTCCTTACCCCGCATTGTAACAGAATCCGTCATCACCTATACAGCTGACTTTGCATCTGTATTGTGCTGGCCCAGAAATGTCGCCTAAAAGATTAGGTGCCAATCCAGGGCGGGTGACATCTGTCACAGGATCGTACGTGCCTTAATTTAGACGTGATGGAGCAAAGTGGGCATATTGATCTTTTCTGTATTTGTTTTGCATTGTTTGATTTTACATTATTTGTATCTTGAAGTTTATTCGGGTATATGTCTTATGACGTTTAAAATCAGAGTTCACACCTTTTAAAGTTTGGGTGCATTTTGTGAATGTGTAAAAACTCATTTGCCACACATCAAATGAAAGTTAATGCATAATTGCACTTCTGCTAAAATTTGATTTTTTTGCATTCACAGAAAAAAATGTACTCTTTTACCATAAATTTGTACATCAAATGTGAATTCCCATTTACTTACATCACCTGCGGTAAAAAAAAAAATCAACTATGAAAATTTGCATATGGACCTGATTTTTCAATTATGTGAAAAATGTTTAAAGTAGTTTTTGACAATAATAAGTGTGAACCCGGCCTCACTGAAACTTCTGTAATACTTTGTATGTACAATAATTTGTATGCAACAATAAACATCATTATAAATGTTAAGAAAAACAACAAAAACACCACTCTATTCAACATATTGAATGCTGTGTTTTCAAAGGGGGCAGATAAACAGCTGGAAATACTGGGGATTTCAATTCCTAAAAGTAGACTTATGACAAAGTCTTGTTAAGATAACAGTATATGGGCAGATGTCTTCCAATGCAAGCCAGATGATGGGACATCTGCCCATCCTCATGTAAGCCATGCATTAAAGCACCACCACTTTTCCGACTGGTTGTCAACAATTTTGGACTGACTCATATTGCTTATTTTTAAAGTGATATTCCACAGAACATCCCCCTGATCAATGTTCAAATGTTCGGTTGCTCTGCTGATCAAGCACCATTCTGTAAGAATGCAAGCAGGCTAGAGCAGGGTGGGTGGGGGTGGGGCCCCGGAAGTAGTGACATGAAAGCAAAAGTGCATAACTGTGTACTGCAGTGAACAATGCAAAGTTGGTAGATGATGAGATAAGATAAAACAATGATTTAGGCAATGTGGGACGGTTGGTCAGTCAGTAAAAGGCAGATATCAATTATTTACCACATCTATGAATATTATTATTATTATTTAGCATTTATATAGCACTAACATCTTCTGCAGCACTGTACAGAGTATACATTTACAGTCAATATAGATGTTGCGCTCCTCCACAGATTAACCAGATTTTTTATGTATATAGAGTACCAGTTCGCAAACACCATACAGTCACCTCAAACGGCCTAGGGAAAGTTCATATATGCATCAATCCAGTGAAAGTCATTAATTCGAAGATCCACTCCCCCTGAAGTACTCCTCCGAGGAGATGAAAAAAGCAGAAAGAAAAACCGTAATAGTGTAGTATGTTTAAATTCATATGCACCTCCACTTCGTGGTTCTTAATAAGCGACACCCGGTATCAAAAATACAGTGCGCTCACCAGACTTTAATGCTGCTCGGTTATAAACAGCTAAACAGGCACGAATCAAATCACCATGATCAATCCTTATAGGTATCCATCTCTTCTCTGCCATGGTTCCCTCAAAGATAAGCAGATGATATCAATAGTGCAGTAACCTCAAAACTGGCTGAACCTCCACCTCACCGTGGGTCCTCTTTATGCTCCATAGACACGCAGTGCAGTGCTTTTCCATGCAGCTGAGACTACACCCCACCGTGAAGCTGGATGCACACCAGAAGGCCACCCACGTGCCAACACAGATTGCACTCACCAAATAGGGTAGCTGCTCAATCACAAACAGCAAACTTGCATATTGTCATAACATGGCATAGTACACCTCCTTCTTGTTCAACTCCGTGGTACGGTGTTGCCCTTTAAAACTAAACACACGCCTCCATAGCGCAGTGATAATAATCGCAGTGATAATAATCAGTAGATATAATTTTTATCCAACCACAGGGACAGCATAATACTAAATATTAATACATGCTGAATAGCATATATCTATAAATACATAAGACTTATAATTGATGTGCCAAATATGGTTCTATAAACAGGCAAGTAGGAAGGTGCAAGTATCCAATGGTTAATACAGGTATGGGGGTATCCTTTTGGAGGAAGAGACTACTTAGACTAGGGAGTGCTGCGTGGCTATTTTCTATTGCCGGCCATTGGGATAGTGTATTGTGCGTCTGGTTGGTGCAGACGCCTTCCATTTTTGTGTAGTACTAGCTTTTGCTACAGACTGGGCCTATTAAATTATTTATGTATATATTGTAGACTGATGAAACTCGAAATGAACGTGAGTCATTGCCTAAACCTAAATGTTCATTGCTCATCACATCAAGCCAGACCATGATATTTATTAGTTTCATGAAAGCCTCTTATGGTTGCTCATGAAGACTATATATACGAATGGAAAACGTTTTTACGACTCTTTTTGAATTTTGTTCTGTGCCAATAAAGTTTTGACAATATTATTGTACTGCAAGAATGTGCCATATCTTTTTTTGTGAAAGACTGCAGTTCTCTCTAACGAAATAAATGTTTACAGTGGGTGTAGTGGATCACCTATAAGTAGGGTGACCATATTTTGATTTCCAAAAAAGAGGACGATCACAACAGCATGTGGGCGTGGTCATGGGTGGGGCCAAATATACAAGACCTTAGCAGTGTGCTGTCCAACTTCGCGGGCATGGAGGGCCGTTTGTTTTTTTTTCCAGACTACATGGTGGTGGAGGGCCGGACGACCACAAAATGCAATCAGATTTGCAGAAGATTTCCCCACAAAATGCAATAAAATCACACAGGCAAGTGACAAATGACAATCATGGTGAGAACTCCAGAGAAGACTGTAAAAACCATGCTAGTTTAGCACAATGATTTAGTATTCTGGCTGAACTGGATGGCTGTATGTCTTCTGTTCAACCTAAAACTGTAACTGCTGAGAAAAGACAAGTTAAACATGCTGTACTGAACGTTTTGCCATTCATTTGCCCATACTGGAAGCTGGATATCTCAGTGATTTAACTGAACACTTTGGGGTTAATTTAAGCTAACAAAGGTGTTTGTGATGAAGTGCAGGAAAACAGGAGGCTCTGCCAGTCTCTCACACAAGTCAGAAAGCAGCCCTCCTGGAGTCTAGGGACTGTCAAAGACTTTTCAACTTTTTTAACGCCTTATCCACACATGCAGTCATTATAACAGTGGGGAGAAACCAGACAGATGTTTGCCCACAGACCCTCCAGGCAAGCTCTGCATCATGCTGTGTATATTTACAAGCGTGTCTGCCCTCTAATTGCACTTTTATCAGCTAGCCTTGTGTTTCACATTACCTTACCACAACAAACCTGAATACACCAGACCTGCCCTAAATCACTGAATGAAAGGCTGCCTGGGGGGAGATTGCCCCCCTTCCCCCCTGGCCAGCCTGACTCACACACTGAAGAAAGCGGCTCTTCTGCAGCTCGGCTCCCTCTGTGTTCAGCTCTCTTCATCCGGACATTTCAAAAACCCGGGAGGACAGCCCGGACAGGTCATAAAAAGTGGACCTGTCCGGGCAATAGAGGACGCCTGGTCAGCCTACCTATAAGGGAACTTTTAGTGTATTTTTTGCTCTTTTTTCTGTATCCCCATATATACATTACCTTAAGATGTAATGGGGCCCTAGACAAGGTAGTCGATTTGGGCCTTCTTATTATCCTTTAGGTAAGTGTAGTAGATCAAAGGAGGTGGCAGGTGGGTCTCTTGACACCCACTAGGCCCCAAGCAACTGCCTAGGTGGCCTGGATGATGATCCTGCTCTGGAAACAAGCCAAGGTGAGAGAATTCCAATGTATGCAGAGCAGCAAGGGATGAGGCGAACCAGAGCGGAGTAGCATGTGTGAGAGTAAAGGGGATACTGGCAGAAAGGAACATGTGAGAAGGAAGCCAAGAAGAGGAAGCCAGTGAGTGAAAGGAGGAGAGATCAAAACATGTGTCAGGTCTCCCTGCCCTCAAGGTTTGGGAATGCCGGTATCAGCCTTTCCACAATTACCGACCACTGTAAGTACTCTCTCACCCCTCCATAGGCAGTCTTGATTTCATGTAATTTTCCCAAGTTATGGAAAATTGCATTCAAGGAATCCACTAACACGTGGGCATAAGAAAACACATTTCCACACAAAATTAGGAATCATAATTAAGATTTTGTGCAAAATTAATTTCTCAACAGATTAAAATTTGAACAGTCGGAGCACTCCAACAAAACAGACAAAAGAAACATAATGAAGGACTTCTAATCACTAAAGAACCAAAGAAAAGTTAGTGGAATATGTGAACAGAAAAAAATGAATGAAGGATTCTGTACTGAGAAATTAAACCTCTTAACTGCTGCACATATATTATGTTATGGGCTATTACTCTTAGGTCTTCGCATCCAGGATTATTATTGCTATTATTGCTTTTATTTCACAAAATGTAATTGAGTTCCTCTAATGGGATTTCCTAAGAAGATCCTTGAATATAAATGGGATAACATAGTAATTACATGAAGGAAGTGGTCACAGACATGCTGGAGACCGGTTTGAGGGGAAGCCAGCTCACATTTGGCAAGCCATACTAGCTGAAAAGCAAAAGTCACTCGCAGGAATTCTCTGGAAGGGATGATGTCTCTTTCTGACTTGTAGGATGTTGGCAGCCGCATAATAAGGCTCTATTCAAAGAGCTTCTCGGATGTTCAGCTACTGTAGCTTCCAAATGCACATAAATGTAAATGAAGTCATTTATAGATTGTCACACTCCAGGCTTCTAAAATGAAGCATTTATTTAATCCCCTTAAAAAGTTGCAAAACATGACTCCAGAGCTTTAGGTTTTGTAGCTCTTTAACAAGAGGACTTAGTAAAATTGTGATTTTATACATGACCTATTGGCATGTACACTGGCATATACTGTAAATAGCAATGGCTGGCAGTGTCACCATCGGAATTAAGGGATTACGCTGCTGTCATAGCGTGCCCCCATAGCACTACTGTCCTTCTAGAGAAAACTTGTCAATCACCTCAAAACAGGTATAGCCTCCTCTGGGCACAGATAAAGAACATTTTCAAAGTTTAACACTGTTACCTGTCTGACTAGTAGAAGTAAAAAGGGTATGCTTTAAAGAGTACTTCCAGTGTAAAATATAGAGCTTACAATGAAAGGCTCTCTATTGTTGCTGCAAGGATAAGCAGGTATTAGAGGTAATCACAGAGACTCCGCTCCCTTCCTTTGTAAGACAGCTGTGGCCATGTTTCCCAAAGTCTTCAGAAGACTTTTGGAAAAAAAAACACCACAGCAGCTTTGCTGAGAAAGGGGATGGGGTCTCTGTCATTAATCAATTATGGGCCAGTGCATGAGTAGTCAATCATATCGAACCTTGCAGGGCTTAATATAGGTAAAAGTGAACCATAGAACTTGGTTCTTCTATAGGAGTAATGGCTTGATGGGTAAAGTCGTCCATGCCACCTTTCATAGTGCACCAGTCAAAATAGCAGATGTATACGTCATTCAAGGTATTTGGACAGGAGCCTACAGCACCTAGAAAGTGCAAATGGTTTGCACGGCATTACTGCTATAGGGAAACTACTCACTTTATTTGGACATCTTGTTATGTACTTGAAGATGTTCTGTTACTATTACGAGCAACGTCTGTATTTCAAGTGAGCTGAAATAAACACCCAGACACTTGTACATACAAATACATCTAGTTACTCCAATGCAACAGAGTCTGGTAAAATGACATTCATTATGCAGATGTTTAAGGGGAACTACTCCCATCAACATGGCACGGCATGGATGGAGGTGTATGCAGGTATGAGACTAGTACCTCCCCAAAAGTCTTCTCAGTATCTTCTTTTTTTAAAGTAGTGGCTGGATAGTGCACTAGTTAAGGGCTCTGCCTCTGACACAGGAGACCAGGGTTCGAATCTCTTCAGTAAACCAGCACCTATTCAGTAGGAGACCTTGGGCAAGACACCCTAACACTGCTACTGCCTATAGAGCTAGTTCTAGTGGCTGCAGCTCTCCGCTTTGAGTCCGACAGGGGAAGAGTGCAATATAAATGTTCTGTGTCTGTCTGTAAAAATATCAGCACACATTATTATTATTATGTTATTTATATAGTGCTGATGTCTTCTGCAGTACTTTACAGAGATAATAGTCATGTCACAAACTGACCCTTGGTGGAGCTCACATTTTAATCACTACCATAGTTTTATGTCTCAGCTGTATTCTAAGATGCATTTTGGGGGAGGACATATCCTCAGTACAGTCAAACCTCCTAGCTGACATGTTTCGGACCGAGGTCCTTAGTCCGAAACATGTCAGCTAGGAGGTTTGACTGTACCAAGGATATGTCCTAAATAAAGAATTTTTGGGAAGGCATCGTTGCGAATCTTCCTTCTACTCGCTTCCAAAAGTAGCTCTGCCCAGGTAGCCTGACAACCACTACTTATCTAGCAATAGGGGATACAGGGGATGTGACTGCGCCAGGGCCCCTGGACTAGAAGGACCCACTAGGGACCCATCTTCATCCATCTTATTAGCCCTTTATTGGAGTTATGCTGGTAATAAACACATCTGCATTGAATAGTGATAATCCTTAGCTATCTATGTTCTTACTCTGATTACACCTCTCTGACACTGCAGCTTTCCGTGATAGGTTTTGGAGCTTCAGATCAATAGAATGTTTGGGGCCCCGGGTAAAACGTGCACAGGAGCCCCAAGCTAATTAGTTACGCCACCTATCCTCTAGTCTCATTCCATTTCCTGGGCCTAAAATGAATGCACATTGCACACATTTCACACAGTTTATAATCAATTATTTTCAGTGATTAAAAGCCAATACCAACTAAAGCTAATATCGCTTTTCTGAGCAAGCATAAACAAGTTGAACTATAGCTTTTAAAGGGTTATATGCAATTCACTTTTTTACCTGAGTTTTCGCCTAGGTGATGTTTTCACAACTTGTGAATAAAATGCCTTTTACATAACCAGCAAGCAAGAAATTACTCAAAATAATTGTGATGGTACTTTTTTCACCCACGTTTTGCTACCTTTACAATTGCTAAGTACTGAAAAGTTATTTTAAAGAGAAGATGAAAAATTATCTCCTAGGAGAAAAAGTTAATTGCATATGGGCCGTCTCTTAAAGTAAGCCTGAGATGTCCCAATCAAAAGATTTTATACTCACACAGGGCTTCCTCCAGCCCCATGAGCACGCATGCGCCCCTTGCTATCCTCCCGTGTGCCTTCGTTTGCATGGTATCGGTCCCGGTAATCCAGCTCAGATGCGCCAGTCTGTTCTTCTGCACATGCGCGGCCCCTCCACAAACGGAGGCACTCGGGAGGACGGCAAGGGGTGCATCCGTGCTCATGGGGCTGGAGGAAGCCACCGGTGAGTATAAAATCTTTTAATTTGGACATCTCAGATACACTTTAAGATGGAATTTCCATCATTTCCAGCAGTAACTTGGGCTCCTGCCTTCACCCAAAAGGAAACAATCAAATCTAGTTTCCAGTGTGTTGTTTTCTACAACAGGAAAACTGCACAGTGTGAACTTGAAGCCATCACTGAACTGAGTAGCAGGAAAATAAGGAATGCTGATATCTTACCAGCGGTGTTCTCAAGAGACATAGGAAACAAGCACATCACTGCCTTTTTAGCAACTGTGGGAGACTGAGATCTGATTTGACTGTAACAAAGTATAAATCACAATGTACCTGTATATACTGTACAGTGAATTTTGTTATAAGTTAGCAGTTTCATGTGAAATACTGATAATAAGAATTTAGAAAGGTGTAATTCTTTATGTCAGCCTACAGCATGTTGAGCTCTTTGGAGCAGAGAGGGTTAAAGAGAACTAGCGTATCCCTGTCATGCAACAACAAACCCACCTCATGTAAAATGGAAGCAGGCCGAGGGAGAGATCATCGGCTTGGCAAATATTTGAAGAGGAAATGAGCAAGAGAGGAAGGAAAGCAGAAAAGAAGCTACTTCTGAGCACCTCAGCAGCATAGCTGAAAAGATGTGGCAGACTAAACAAGCTTTGCAGGCATCTGGGCGATACTCAGATGTCACAGCTTCCAGTACATTTCTAAATACAGATATCCTCCTGAAGGGGTGAGATAGGGAAGCATGGATATTGACAGATTGCTAAAAAATCGAAATTGTTTAAATATAATTCTTAACTAGTATTGGCTAAAAAAATAAATATTCAGATCTACAAGAAAATGGAAAAATAATACATCTCACATACACACAGAGACAGGGAAGTCAACAATTGTTTTGCTAGATGTGCATCATCATGGACTTGATGGGGAGAAAGCTCGCCACCATGTTGAAAACCACGGCATAAGTAGCACTCAGACACTCCCTAAACCCAGCACCAGCCAATCCGCCCATCCTCAGACTGGATGTCTGCCTGCACTTCACACTGGAGCGCACTGCTTCATTTCCAGATACCGCCATCCCCATTAATGCTGGAATGCACTATCAAGTGACGACGTCACATGGTGCATTACTCTAGCAACCGCCGCTACTTGCACCATACCCCCAGGCAAAGAAAAGGACAAGCCTCCTTTCTCTGAGAGTGAATGGGGATGGTTTTTACTGAGGATAAATGCAGACTGACAAGCTGCTGCACCAAGAGCTCGAAAATTGTACCAAAGCTATACTGGGAGTGCAAAAAAATCCCCCCAAAAAGGAAAAGAGCTATAAAGTAGGAGAAGCACCAAGACACCAAGTGAGCGGTAGCCCCTTTGTTAAAGGGTAGGAAATATAGCATGTAATGAGAGAGAGGTAAATTAAGATTCACAGTAGTATTCCATTTATAATCTATCTAAATCTATAATCAGGGAGAATAGCAGTCTAACTAATCAATATTGTTCTAAAAATAAACTCAGGCCATTATGGCCATTAAACCCTAAGGGTCTCATTACATTGGTCCTGGAAATCAATAGAGCCTCACTCTGTGAGAGGATCCTATCTCTATTACTGCCACAACGTGGAATTTTGATCAATGCTAGGCCTGCCATTTTGAGAACATTGGCATCAGCATGATGCACCTCTTTTACATGGTTAATCAATCTAGGTACTCCAAACCCTTTCTCAATTGATCTGTGGTGTTCTACGAACCCTTCTCTCATGGGTCTTGTCATTAAACCAACATAGAAGAAAGAGCAAGGACAGAATATGCCATAGACAACAAATTTGGTCCTGCATGTGATGAAGTCGACTATACGGTGTTCATAAACCCCCATAGGTACAAGATCTGTTCTGATCCTGCAACTACATGTACCTTTACCCCAAAATGAATCTAACAATGTCATTGGATTTTTTTGGACATATTCGCTTTGTGCTATCAAGGATCCTATGGTGACTCCTCTCCAAAAAGTCAGCATAGGTCCACTAAATGTGAGATGAGATGTGATCATCTCTCTCCAAATTCTGCCAATTATGGCTAATGATTTCCCTAATTTTATTTGACATCGGGAAAAAATACAAAGTGAAAAAAAAATATTTAACGCACTTCTTTCTTTTTTATTTCCCAATATTTGGTTGAATCTAACTGTTCTACTTTTTTACGGGATTAATCAATTAACTTATAGTCATATCCGCTTAGAAGAAAACTAGTTTTCATGTAATTTGCTTGAGTTCTTTCTTTAGTTGTATTATCCGCTTAAGTTGCAAGAACTGGCTAAAATGAATTGACTTCTTCACATTCAGGGGATGATAGCTAACGCTATGTAAAACCACATTAGTTGCCGTGGCTTTACGATAGCCCTTAGTGATTAAGGGCTTATCCACCACCTCAAGTGACAGATCGAGAAAAGAAACTTTGTTCCCTCCCTATTCACCCGTGAATCTCATATTCATTTCATTGTCCTCCAATCACTTTGTGATACAGTTTTTGTGTTTAATTTGCTGCACAAGAGTGACTCCATAAATAAACTCAGATCGGAAGCATGGGTAAAAGTTATTTCCAGAGAGACCACGTTCTCTAAACCTCACTTTAAGGAGGAAGACTCCATAAGAATGTTAGGGATGTCCATGGAACAAGTTTGATTATGATGATTGAAATCAAGGCATTTTTGAACATGCTAAAGAAAGATCTTGTGTGTGCATGTTTTATCTATGATATTTGGGAGGGGGAGAAGTGAAGCAGTGCTCTCTGGCATTGAGTTAACTAGGTGTCCATTTTGGGAGGACCATGTATTGGCATCTTCATGTTGACAATTTTAGTTAGCAAGGTAAGGAAGCTAAGAGTAAGGGAGGCTTAGTGAGAGAGTAATGGGGTACTTGACTAGATTTTCTAGGAGTTGGTAAGAGGTAAGGCAATGTTTTTCTGTTTGGGACGTTTTTAGATGAAGACTGTGACTTTACCTTACTGCTGTTGCATATCGCAGTGTTGCTTCCATTGCTCTCTTCTTCCAATCATGTGTACTGCAAGCCTTGACCACAGCTTTTGTGTTGGCTGTCAATGGGGTAAGCCTATGATCTGTGACCTGTAGGTCATTATTAGCAGCAAACTGACCTGCTAAGGAACCCAGCCCATTATCCCTTGCAAAATATTCTAGTGAAGACCAGAGACTTCGCAGACTCTAAACCATGGGTGAGCCTACTGATGACTGGCCATACAAAGAGTCATCCCCACAGTCAGTCCAAGGCTCTTCTTGGACATCTTCAAAAAAAAAGCAAAAAAAAAAAAAGCTTAAAACCTTCAAGTTTTCCCCCAAGCCTAGGAGACTTAAAGAGAACCCGAGGTGTGTTTGAAGAATGTTATCTGCATACAGAGGCTGGATCTGCCTATACAGCCCAGCCTCTGTTGCTGTCCCAAACCCCCCTAAGGTCCCCCTGCACTCTGCAATCAGACATAAATCACAGCCAGGCTGTGCAGACTGTGTTTACATCTGTAGTGTCAGTCTCGGCTGCTCCCCTGCCTCCTGCAGTGCTCCGGTCCCTGCCCCCCTCCCTTCCCTCTAATCAGCGGGGAGGGAAGGGAGGCAGGCGGGGACTGGAGTTCTGCAGGAGGTGGGGAGAGCAGCAGACTGACACTATAGAGATAAACACATCCCGCTCTGACAAGCTGTGTGTCAGCAGCGTGGCTGTGACTCATGAGGGATTGCAGAGTGCAGGGGGACCTTAGGGGGGTTTGGGATAGCAACAGAGGCTGGGCTGTATAGGCAGATACAGCCTCTGTATGCAGATCACATTCTTCAAACTCACCTCGGGTTCTCTTTAAAGCAGTGAATTGTGAACATATTCATTTTTCTCAAACAAAAACACTAGAAAATATAATTATAAGATGAATAGATGGGGAATGATCTGGGTCTTGTGGGGCCCTGAAAAATAGTGACACCAACTGCTAAAATGAATAGTCACTGATATAGGTAAAGCCCAGCTGCCATGTATATCCCTGCCATGCCGTTATCTTGCTATCTTGGGGATATATTATAGCAATAAGTATCTGCAGAATGAATCTATACTGGCTAGACTGAATATAATTAAGGAAACCAGTTCCTGTATCTCTACAGACTCCAGCCTACTTCCTGCTGTGAGTCAGATGAGGCAAAGATCATCTAATACATTCTAATACATTCAGGTGACCTACTTCCAATTAGTGGACAGCTTACAGAGGAAGACTTTTAAGCAGAGATAGTAAATATAAAATAGTGGCATCACCTGCCTTACTAGGCAGAGTGACAGGGCTTTGTGAGTCACAAAAGAGAACTACAAATCCTTTGGCAGGTAAAACAGTTCACATAATCGACTTGCAATTTAGCCGTTTAGAGTGCCTCTTTCAGTGGAGCGACTTACTGAGTGGATATATAATATAAATATAAAATTGAAATGCTGTGTTTTATTTTTATACACTACATCAAAACACCAGGTGCTACAAGCCACATGACTGCCAATTCAGCATTATGTTACAATTATTTTAACAGAGCTAATCCTTTTAACGTTAGCTACACTACCGTAATGTGTTGTTTTTCCCCTTATGATGGCCTTACTAAGAGAAAACATGCTGGGAGCTCTGTTTTTTCATGGTTTAGGGATATCAGATCTATCATTCTTTTTTTAATTGTTTTTACTGTATTTGCTGAGCACAAGGTAATAATTGGTGTGTGATGAAGAAAGCAGATAACATGCAAATCAGTTACCCCTCTCTGAGGTAGACTAACGAGAAGATGGTCTACAGTTGTTATATACCAAGCTAGGTTTTACTGCATGCATGAAAAAAGGGCGCTGTGAAAAAAGGGCCTGACTTATTAACGAATTTGGCGTCAGATATTTACGAAATTTGATAACGAGAACCATCGTTGTTAAGCGTTATTAACGATATTTACTGTTGAAAAAAACAAACAAAATATAATAACGAATAAATATTAACATTAAATGTCATTGTGTTTTTCATCAATACTGCTTAAAGGGAACCATAGCTGAAAACAATAAAGAAGTTATACATACTTGGGGCTTCCTCCAGCCCCATACGCGCTGATCGATCCCACGCCGCCATCCTCCTCTGCCCGCAGCTACGAGAACCGGCTCCGCGCTGATCAGCCAGTCGGATCCAGTCTAAGCGTAGCATTGATGCACTCTTTGCGTATCTCTGCAGGAGTGTATGGAGAGATACGTAGAAAGCGCACTTCTCCTGCGTAGCCGGCTAAAATGACGTTAGCGACGAGAGCCCGTTCTCGTAGATGCGGGCAGGGGTGGACGGCGGCGTGGGATCGATCCGTGCATATGGGGCTGGAGGAAGCCCTAGGTATGTATAACTTCTTTTTCATTTTTTCATCTATAGTTCATCTCTGATTCTCTTTAACCCAACCCTACCCTCACACAGAACTCTCCCCTGGTGGTGCCTAATTCTAACCACTCCCCTAGTGGCGCCTAACCCTAACACCCCTGGTGGTGCCTAACCCTAACAACCCCCTTGGTGCTGCCTAACCATAAGCACTCCCCCTGGTGGTAGCTAGCCCTAACCACTCCCTCTACAGAAACACACTTTTACATATATTAACAATAATACCTTTGAAAACATAAAATCTGTACTTATTAACAAAATAATATGACAAAAACTATAACGTTGTAAACTTCTAAAATGATAACTACCTCAAAAACTATAATGTTGTAATGTTATTAACGAAATTTTTCACGGCGCCCTTTTTTCTGCTTTTTTTCACCGTATTAACGATAATTGCTTTAATGTCTATGGTGGCGCCCTTTTTGTCCACCCTCAGCCAGCGCCCTTTTTTCTTGCTACCGTTTTACTTGTACAGTACATACATTTTAAGTGGAGCATTTCAGACACTAGGTCTTTAAAGGACAACTGAAGCAAAAGGGATATAAAGGCTGACATTGTTTTTGCTTTTAAGCAATACCAGCTGCCTGGCAGTCCTGCTGATCCTCTGCCTCAACTAATTTTAGCCATAGCCACTGAACAAGCATGCAGCAGATCAGGTGTTTCTGACATTATTGTCAGATCTGACAAGATTAGCTGTATGCTTGTTTTTGGTGTGTTTCAGACATTACAGTAGATCAGCAAGGCTGCCAAGCAACCGGCATTGTATAAAAAGAAAACAAATATGGCAGCCTCCATATTCTTCTCATTGCCAAAGAATGCCAAAGACTCCACTCCACAAAAATCATCCAAAAAAGAGAAATGAAGGATCAGATGTTGCTGTATCCAGACAACATAAATTGTTCCTATAAATGTTGTGAAATTTATCATAAATTGATAAGGAATTAATCTAAGTTAATTTTCACCAGATGAAAAAAAGGTCAAGGCTGCCACAGTGCTATATACACACACTAGATTAAACTCGGGCCACATTGGCTGATAAAGAGCACCTCGAACAAGAATCTACCATATGTACAGGAGCCACTCCCCAACATTGCCTACAGATCTGACGTTCCAGTTCCTTAGTGATGTCCAGCGCCCAAGCAACTCCCAAGCACATTGAGAAAAGAGGATGTCCAGCCAGAACACGTTAGCCCCCTTCTGTTTTGAGAAAGCCTCCGTGGGTGGGGCAAAACCCATCAGCAGGCAGGGAAGGTGCAGGGGAGAGCACACTTCAACTTCTACATGCCTGAACTGATGGCAGATCCTATCTGCAGTGACCTGCCATGACAGACCTCACACAAGCCTTGGGGAGTGGAGTGACACAACGGCAGGCAGAAGCAGCCACTGACACAAGGGAAACATCACTCTGCATGGACATCAAAGGTTCTCCAAAGCGAGTGAGTGAATAGCCGCAGTGGCCACTGCTGAAGACACATGAGTGCATGCAGTATACAAAGACCAAACCAGTGTTGCTGGAGTCCTTTTGGGACAAGCATTTCTAAAAAGAGACTGATGTGAGTGGAAAAGAAGTTTCAGGAGGTCTAGAGTTGCGATTAACAGATACTGGACATTTGAAGCCCAGAAGGGAACAATTTAGTTAAGTGTTGTTGAGCAACATAATACCACCGTGCAGAGACTTACATTCCAGTTTATGCAATTGCAAGCTAAAGTGGCTAGTTAGAGATCAATTTTCACTTCAGAGCAATGCATATGATTCTCAGTGTCATTTATAGGGGGCCTCAGTGGTCTGCGTTAGTGGTGGGTCCACAGACAGCCAGACCATATTGTTGGTCGCCATGATTTGCATAGGCGGAAGCTGGGTGATGGTGGTGAACCAGTAACCAAATGGTGGCTAGTGGAATTGATTGGATGGAGAGCTCCCTGCCTTGCCAGTTTTTAAAGGGTTGATGTTTTTTAATGGGGGGTTATGTAGCTGTCGCTTTAAGCCCATTTTTGTACCAATAAAGTTTTGAAAGGCACTTGTAGAGTTGCTGTGTTCCAAATTGTTGTAAAGCATTGATTTCTCACCCACCTGCCCAAAGCTGCTCTGATGTGAGCAAAGTGTCATCCCCCCCCCCTCTATACCAATAAACGCATTGCTAGTCTCTCGACTAGCAATGTGTCTGTACATGAGATTAACCCAAACTATCATCAAAGGAATAAGTCCCTATCCCTGTGGGTGACAGCGAACATATGTGTGTACATAGAATAAAGTTTATATGATCAATAAAACTTGTCTCAGATATGCCCAAAAGAACCTAGTACTCAGGATTGTGAGGCCTAGATACCTAAACACTACCAATGCAGACAGGTCTCTCATTTTGGCACATATTTCTTTAACCACTTGAGGACCACAGTCTTTTCGCCCCTTAAGGACCAGAGCCTTTTTCTCCATTTAGACCACTGCAGCTTTCACGGTTTATTGCTCGCTCATACAACCTACCACCTAAATGAATTTTACCTACTTTTCTTGTCACTAATACAGCGTTCTTTTGGTGCTATTTGATTGCTGCTGCAAGTTTTAGTTTTTATTATATTCATCAAAAAAGACATGAATTTTGTAAAAAAAATGATTTTTTTTAAATTTCTGTGATAACATCTTTCAAATAAAGTAAAATTTCTGTATACATTTTTGTCCAAATTTATTGTGCTACATGTCTTTGATTAAAAAAAATCCATTCAGTGTATATTTATTAGTTTGGGTAAAAGTTATAGCGTTTACAAACTATGGTGCCAAAAGTGAATTTTCCCATTTTGAAGCATCTCAGACTTTTCTGACCACCTGTCATGTTTCATAAGGTGCTAAAATTCCAGAATAGTATAAATACCCCCCCAAATACCCCCCAAATGACTCCATTTTGGAAAGAAGACATCCCAAAGTATTCACTGAGAGGCATGGTGAGTTCATAGAAGATTTTATTTTTTGTCACAAGTTAGCGGAAAATGACACTTTGAGACAAAAAAAAAAAGTTTCCATTTCTTCTAACGTGCGACAAAAAAAAAATGCCTTGAAGTGTCTACTTTCCAAAATGGGGTCATTATACACCCAGCATGGGTATGTGTAAAAATACACCCCAAAACACATTATACTACTTCTCCTGAGTACGGCGATACCACATGTGTGGTACTTTTTTGCACCCTAACTGCGCTAAGGGGCCCAAAGGCCAATGAGTACCTTTAGGATTTCACAGGTCATTTTCCGACATTTGGTTTCAAGACTACTCCTCACGGTTTAGGGCCCCTTAAATGCCAGGGCGGTATATGAACCCCACAAATGACCCCATTTTAGAAAGAAGACACCCCAAGGTATTCGGTTAGGAGTATGGTGAGTTCATAGAAGATTTTTTTTTGTCACAAGTTAGCGGAAATTGATTTTAATTGTTTTTTTCACAAAGTGTCATTTTCCGCTAACTTGTGACAAAAAATAAAATCTTCTATGAACTCACCATACTCCTAATGGAATACCTTTGGGTGTCTTCTTTCTAAAATGGGGTCACTTTTTTTTTTTTTTTTGTCTGCACTGTTCTGATAAAGGGGACCCCTCGTGGCCCCGAAACAATTGTTAACTTTTGGTGTTGACATATGACACATTAAAACTTTGCTCAATGAGAAGCTGGTGTGCTGACCAACCTTTCTACTTTCTTGATGTCGTTTGGGATGATGCTTAGCGTCCCTGGTCAAGCACCCGAAAACCACTAGGACAAGTGTGCCGCTCTGCACTCCTTTTTCTTGACTTAGGTGGTCTATGAGGGGGCGAATTTTGTGGAACCGGTCATAAGCAGGGTGGCCTCTTAGATGACAGGTTGTATTGGGCCTGATTTGATGGATAGGAGTGCTAGGGGGGTGACAGGAGGTGATTGATGGGTGTCTCAGGGGGTGGTTAGAGGGGAAAATAGATGCAATCAATGCACTGGGGAGGTGATCGGAAGGGGGTCTGAGGGGGATCTGAGGGTTTGGCCGAGTGATCAGGAGCCCACACGGGGCAAAATAGGGCCTGATCTGATGGGTAGGTGTGCTAGGGGGTGACAGGTGGTGACAGGAGGTGATTGATGGGTGTCTCAAGGTGTGATTAGAGGGGGGAATAGATGCAAGCAATGCACTGGCGAGGTGATCAGGGCTGAGGTCTGAGGGCGTTCTGAGGGTGTGGGCGGGTGATTGGGTGCCCTAGGGGCAGATAGGGGTCTAATCTGATGGGTAGCAGTGACAGGTGGTGACAGGGGTGATTTATGGGTGATCAGTGGGTGATTAGATGGCAGAACAGATGCAAACAATGCACTTTGGAGGTGATCTGAGGGTAGGTCTGGGGCAATCTGATGGTGTGGGAGGGTGATCAGATGCCCGTAAGAGGCAGGTTAGGGTCTGATCTGATAAGTGGCAGTGACAGGTGGTGATTGACGGGTGAATGAAGGGTGAATGACGGGTGAATGACAGGTGAATGACAGGTGATTGACAGGTAATTGGCAGGTGATTACAGGGGAGAATAGATGTATACAGTACACAGGCGGGGGGAGGTCTGGGGGGGGGGTCTGAGGTCATTCTGAGGGTGTGGGTGGGTGAATGGGTGCCCTAGGGGCAGATAGGGGTCTGATCTAAAGGGTAGCAGTGACAGGTGGTGACAGGGGGTGATTGATGGGTGATTGATGGGTAATTAGTGGGTGTTTAGAGGAGAGAACATATGTAAACAATGCACTTGGGAAGTGATCTGACGTCGGATCTGCAGGCGATCTGATGGTGTGGGTGGGTGATCAGATTGCCCGCAAGGGGCAGGTTAGGGGCTGATTGATAAGTGGCAGTGACAGGGGGTGATTGATGGGTGATTGACAGGTGATTGACAGGTGATCAGTGGGTTATTACAGGGAAGAACAGATGTAAATAATGCACTGGCGAATTGATAAGGGGGGGTTCTGAGGGCAATCTGAGCGTATGGGCGGGTGATTGGGTGCCCGCAAGGGGCAGATTAGGGTCTAATCTGATGGGTAAAAGTGACACGTGGTGATAGGGGGTGATTGATGGGTGCTTGATGGGTAATTAGTGGGTGTTTAGATGAGAGAACAGAAGTAAACAATGCACTTGGGAGGTGATCTGATGTCTGATCTGCAGGCAATCTGATGGTGTGGGTGGGTGATCAGATTGCCCGCAAGGCAAGGTTAGGGGCTGATTGATGGGTGGCAGTGACAGGGGGTGATTGACAGGTGATTGACAGGTGATCAGTGGGTTATTACAGGGAAGGACAGATGTAAATAATGCACTGGCGAATTGATAAGGGGGGGGGGGTCTGAGGGCAATCTGAGTGTGTGGGCGGGTGATTTGGTGCCCGCAAGGGGCAGATTAGGGTCTAATCTGATGGGTAACAGTGACAGGTGGTGATAGAGGCATACAGTACACGGGGGGGGGGGGGGGGGGGTCTGGGGAGAATCTGAGGGGTGGGGGGGTGATCAGGAGGGAGCAGGGGGCAGTTTAGGGCATAAAAAAAATAAGCGTTGACAGATAGTGACAGGGAGTGATTAATGTGTGATTAGGGTGGTGATTGGGTGCAAACAGTGGTCTGGGAGGAGGGCAGGGGGGGTCTGAGGGGTGCTGTGGGCGATCAGAGGGAAGGGGTGGGAGATCAGTGAGCTTGGGTGCAGACTAGGGTGGCTGCAGCTTGCCCTAGTGGTCCCTCGGACACTGGGACTACCAGGGCAGGAGGCAGCCTGTATAATAGGCTTTGTATACATTACAAAGCCTATTATACATTTAGTTACCGGCGATCGGGCAGCTAGTAACCCGCCGGCGCTTCCGAACGGCCGGCGGATTACAGCGTGAGGGAGGTGGAGCCTGTCGCCGGCGGCTGATCGCATCACAAATGACATGATCGCCGCATAACCACGCCCGCCACCTCCCCCGCCAATGGGCATATTGCGGTCATTTAGGCCCAGACTTTGCCGCCGCCCATCGGCTGGGGGCGGTCCTCAAGTGGTTAATTTGGGATCTTGAGTTTTCACCTTGTACACCTGCAAACATAACATTTTCGCATCTCAAAATCCTTGTGAAGATTCCCTATGGTTACCACTTTGCTGCTTCTAGATACCATTGTTACACAAATACCAAAAAGAAGGTAATAGCAACGGGATGGCACTTTTCCAGAAAAAAAATATTATAATGTGGAAGGAAGGAAGCACCACAAACAATACACAATAATTAGACCAGTTCAAAATAAGTTACTTGGTAGATGTACCACCAAGGAAAACTGTTGCGATATGGAAGCTTAATGGTCACTGAATAGGCAGGGTGCTTCATGAGCAAATCCAGCTTCTTCAGGTCAATATAAGAAGTACTCTACTTACGTATGAAGCATGGCCAAATGGAGGTCTCAGTTTAATTGGATTTTAATTATTTTTAGTGCCTCCTCCTTTTAAAGAAAAACCGTAACCAAGAAGAACTTCATCCCAATCAGTAGCTGATAACCCCTTTTACATGAGCCATCCATTCATTTCCACAAACAGATCATCAGGGGGCCCTGTATGGTTGATATTGTGGTGAAACCTCTCCCACAGGAAACGGTGAGAACCATGGTCCTGGCAGTTTCCTGTCTGTGAACCTCATTGCATTGTGGGAAATAGCTGTTTACAGCTGTTTCCAACTGCCAAAAAAGCAAGCAGCAGTAACTTCCAGTGACATTACCTGTAAAAATGTCACCATGTGATGAATGTCAGAATGTAAATCAGGTAGAGGAAATATTTTACAATTAGCAAACACTGACTAAATCATTTATACATAATTATTGTAAAAATGAAACACTTTTTTATTACATTATTTTCACTGCAATTCCTCTTTAACCACTTGCCGACCGCCTACTTCATATTGGCGGCGGCAAAGTGGCAGCCCCAGGACCACGTAACGCAGATTGGCGTCAGGTCCTGGGGCACTCTCTGGCCGGGGATCGCGCGCTGGGATGCGCGCGCATCCACCGGCAATAGGCTCCGCCCACCCGCGACGTCAACCCGCCGGCCAATCGGAAGCGCCGGCGGGTTGTTAACCCGACGATCCCCGGATAGGAAGCGTATAATACGCTTTGTAATGTTTACAAAGTGTATTATACAGGCTGCCTCCTGCCCTGGTGGTCCCAGTGTCCGAGGGACCACCAGGGCAGGCTGCAGCCACCCTAGTCTGCACCCAAACACACTGATCTGCCCCCCCCCTGCCCCCTGATCGCCCACAGTACCCCTCAGACCCCCCCCTGCCCACCCCCCAGACCACCATTTGCACACAATCACCCCCCTAATCACCCATCCATCACTCCCTGTCACTATCTGTCAACGCTATTTTTTTTTTTAGTCCCTAAACTGCCCCCTGCTCCCTCCTGATCACCCCCCCACCCCTCAGATTCTCCCCAGACCCCCCCAGACCCTCCCCCCCCCTGTGTACTGTATGCATCTATCCCCCCTGATCACCTGTCAATCACCCGTCAATCACCCATCAATCACCCGTCAATCACCCGTCAATCACCCCCTGTCACTGCCACCCATCAATCAGCCCCTAACCTGCCCCTTGCGGGCAATCTGATCACCCACCCACACCAATAAATCGCCCGCAGATCCGACATCAGATCACCTCCCAAATCCATCGTTTACATCTATTCTCTCCTCTAAACACCCACTAATTACCCATCAATCACCCATCAATCACCCCCTATCACCACCTGTCACTGTTACCCATCAGATTAGACCCTTGCGGGCACCCAATCGCCCGCCCACACGCTCAGATTGCCCTCAACCCCCCCCCTTATCGATTCGCCAGTGCATTATTTACATCCGTTCTTCCCTGTACTAACCCACTGATCACCTGTCAATCACCCCCTGTCACTGCCACCCATCAATCACCCCCTGTCACTGCCACCCATCAATCAGCCCCTAACCTGCCCCTTGCGGGCAATCTGATCACCCACCCACACCAATAGATCGCCCGCAGATCCGACATCAGATCACCTCCCAAATCCATCGTTTACATCTATTCTCTCCTCTAAACACCCACTAATTACCCATCAATCACCCCCTATCACCACCTGTCACTGTTACCCATCAGATTAGACCCTAATCTGCCCCTTGCGGGCACCCAATCACCCGCCCACACGCTCAGATTGCCCTCAGACCCCCCCCTTATCAATTCGCCAGTGCAATATTTACATCTGTTATTCCCTGTAATAACCCACTGATCACCTGTCAATCACCCATCAATCACCCCCTGTCACTGCCACCCATCAATCACCCCCTGTCACTGCCACCCATCAATCAGCCCCTAACCTGCCCCTTGCGGGCAATCTGATCACCCACCCACACCAATAGATCGCCCGCAGATCCGACATCAGATCACCTCCCAAGTGCAGTGTTTACATCTCTTCTCTCCTCTAAACACCCACTAATTACCCATCAATCACCCCCTATCACCACCTGTCACTGTTACCCATCAGATTAGACCCTAATCTGCCCCTTGCGGGCACCCAATCACCCGCCCACACCTCAGAACGCCCTCAGACCCCAGCCCTGATCACCTCGCTAGTGCATTGCTTGCATCTATTTCCCCCCTCTAATCACACCTTGAGACACCCATAAATCACCTCCTGTCACCCCCTAGCACACCTACCCATCAGATCAGGCCCTAATTTGCCCCGTGTGGGCCCTGATCACTCGGCCAAACCCTCAGATCCCCCTCAGACCCCCTTCCGATCACCTCCCCAGTGCATTGATTGCATCTATTTTCCCCTCTAACCGCCCCCTGAGACACCCATCAATCACCTCCTGTCACCCCCCTAGCACTCCTATCCATCAGATCAGGCCCAATTCATCCTGTCATCTAAGAGGCCACCCTGCTTATGACCGTTTCCACAAAATTTGCCCCCTCATAGACCACCTGTCATCAAAATTTGCAGATGCTTATACCCCTGAACAGTCATTTTGAGAAATTTGGTTTCCAGACTACTCACAGTTTTGGGCCCGTAAAATGCCAGGGCAGTATAGGAACCCCACAAGTGACCCCATTTTAGAAAGAAGACACCCCAAGGTATTCTGTTAGGTGTATGATGAGTTCATAGAAGATTTTATTTTTTGTCAAAAGTTAGCGGAAATTGGATTTTTATTGTTTTTTTCACAAAGTGTCATTTTTCACTAACTTGTGACAAAAAATAAAATCTTCTATGAACTCACCATACCCCTAACGGAATACCTTGGGGTGTCGTCTTTCTAAAATGGGGTCACTTGTGGGGTTCCTATACTGCCCTGGCATTTTAGGGGCCCTAAACCGTAGGGAGTAGTCTAGAAAACAAATGCCTCAAAATGACCTGTGAATAGGACGTTGGGCCCCTTAGCGCACCTAGGCTGCAAAAAAGTGTCACACATGTAGTATCGCCATACTCAGGAGAAGTAGTATAATGTGTTTTGTGGTGTATTTTTACACATACCCATGCTGGGTGGGAGAAATCTCTCTGTAAATGGACAATTGTGTGTAAAAAAAATCAAAAATGTGTCATTTACAGAGATATTTCTCCCACCCAGCATGGTTATATGTAAAAATACACCACAAAACACATTATACTACTTCTTCTGAGTACGGCGATACCACGTGTGACACTTTTTTGCAGCCTAACTGTGCTAAGGGGCCCAAAGTCCAATGAGTACCTTTAGGATTTCACAGGTCATTTTGAGACATTTGGGTTCAAGACTACTCCTCACGGTTTAGGGCCCCTAAAATGCCAGGGCAGTATTGGAACCCCACAAATGACCCCATTCTAGAAAGAAGACACCCCAAGGTATTCCGTTAGGAGTATGGTGAGTTCATAGAAGATTTTATTTTTTGTCACAAGTTAGCGGAAATTGATATGTATTGTTTTTTTTTTCACAAAGTGTCATTTTCCGCTAACTTGTGACAAAAAAAAAATCTTCTATGAACTCACCATACCCCTAACGGAATACCTTGGGGTGTCTTCTTTCTAAAATGGGGTCACTTGTGAGGTTCCTATACTGCCCTGGCATTTTAGGGGCCCTAAACCGTGAGGAGTAGTCTAGAATCCAAATGCCTCAAAATGACCTGTGAATAGGACGTTAGGCCCCTTAGCGCACCTAGGTTGCAAAAAAGTGTCACACATGTGGTATCGCCGTACTCAGAAGAAGTAGTATAATGTGTTTTGAGGTGTATTTTTATACATACCCATGCTGGGTGGGAGAAATCTCTCTGTAAATGGACAATTGTGTGTAAAAAAAATCAAATAATTGTCATTTACAGAGATATTTCTCCCACCTAGCATCTGTATGTGTAAAAATACACCCCAAAACACATTATACTACTTCTCCTGAGTACGGCGGTACCACATGTGTGGCACTTTTTTGCACCCTAAGTGCGCTAAGGGGCCCAAAGTCCAATGAGTACCTTTAGGATTTCACAGGTCATTTTGCGACATTTGGTTTCAAGACTACTCCTCACGGTTTAGGGCCCCTAAAATGCCAGGGCAGTATAGGAACCCCACAAATGACCCCATTTTAGAAAGAAGACACCCCAAGGTATTCCGTTAGGAGTATGGTGAGTTCATAGAAGATTTTATTTTTGTCACAAGTTAGCAGAAAATGACACTTTGTGAAAAAAAACAATTCAAATCAATTTCCGCTAACTTGTGACAAAAAAAAAAAATCTTCTATGAACTCACCATCCTCCTAATGGAATACCTTGGGGTGTCTTCTTTCTAAAATGGGGTAATTTGTGGGATTCCTATACTGTCCTGGCATTTTAGGGGCCCTAAACCGTGAGGAGCAGTCTTGAAACGAAATTTCTCAAAATGACCTGCGAAATCCTAAAGGTACTCATTGGACTTTGGGCCCCTTAGCGCAGTTAGGGTGCAAAAAAGTGCCACACATGTGGTATCGCCGTACTCAGGAGAAGTAGTATAATGTGTTTTGGGGTGTATTTTTCCACATACCCATGCTGAGTGGGAGAAATATCTCTATAAATTGACAATTGTGTGTAAAAAAAATAAAACAATTGTCATTTACGGAGATATTTCTCCCACCCAGCATGGGTATGTGTAAAAATACACCCCAAAACACATTATACTACTTCTCCTGAGTACGGCAATACCACATGTGTGGCACTTTTTTGCAGCCTAACTGCGCTAAGGGGCCCAAAGTCCAATGAGCATCTTTAGGCTTTACAGGGGTGCTTACAATTAGGCACCCCCCAAAATGCCAGGACAGTGAACACACCCCACAAATGACCCCATTTTGGAAAGTAGTCACTTCAAGGTATTCAGAGAGTAGCATAGTGAGTCCGTGGCAGATTTCATTTTTTTTTTGTCGCAAGTTAGAAGAAATGGAAACTTTTTTTTTTTTTTTTTTTTTGTTACAAAGTGTCATTTTCCGCTAACTTGTGACAAAAAATAAAATCTTCTATGAACTCACCATGCCTCTCACTGAATACTTTGGGATGTCTTCTTTCCAAAATGGGGTCATTTGGGGGGGATTTGTACTATCCTGGAATTTTAGCCCCTCATGAAACCTGACAGGTGCGCAGAAAAGTCAGAGATGCTTGAAAATAGGAAAATTCACTTTTGGCACCATAGTTTGTAAACGCTATAACTTTTACCCAATCCAATAAATATACACTGAATGTTTTTTTTTTTATCAAAGACATGTAGCAGAATAACTTTCGCGCTCAAATGTATAGGAAATTTTACTTTATTTGAAAAATGTCAGCACAGAAAGTTAAAAAAGTCATTTTTTTGACAAAATTCATGTCTTTTTTGATGAATATAATAAAAAGTAAAACTCGCAGCAGCAATCAAATAGCACCGAAAGAAAGCTGTATTAGTGACAAGAAAAGGAGGTAAAATTCATTTAGGTGGTAGGTTGTATGACTGAGCAATAAACCGTGAAAGCTGCAGTGGTCCGAATGGAAAAAAAGGCTCTGGTCCTTAAGGGGTTTTATGACTGCAGTCCTTAAGTGGTTAAATGGAAGGTTCAGGGTGAGTGAAAAAAAAATCAAAATCAAAATCCACTTACCTGGGGCTTCCTCCAGCCCGTGCCAGGCTGGATGTGCCCTCGGCGCCGCTCTGCAGGCTCCCGGTGGTCTCCGGTGGCCGACCCGACCTGGCCAGGCCGGCTGCCAGGTCGGGCTTCTTCTGCGCTCCAATCTGCATTTCACGTGGGCGCGCGGACATTATCGGACGTCCTCCGGGCTGTACTGCGCAGGCTCAGAACTACTGAGTCTGCGCAGTAAAGCCCGGAGGACGTCTGATGACATCAGCGCGCCCGCGTGAAACGCAGAATGGAGCACAGAAGAAGCCCGACCTGGCAGCTGGCCTGGCCAGGTCGGGTCGCCCACCGGAGACCACCGGGAGCCTGTGGAACAGCGCCGAGGGCACATCCTGCCTGCCACGGGCTGGAGGAAGCCCCAGGTAAGTGGATTTTGATTTTGATTTTTTTTTCCACTCACCCTGAACCTTCCCTTTAATGCAGTTAGTAACCCTCCTCTGGTGGGGGATTGTGAGTAGTTTCTACTTTCCCTTTAATTATTATTTGGATGGGCAACGTCTGGGTAGGCTCACAGACCCAAATGTTGACACATTTTCTGTCCATACCTGCCTGATGTGTGGTTGTATTCATTTAGGGATAATGACTTTCTTCAGTCTGTGAACAGCTGTACTGATGAACAAACCTACTCTTATTTTGGTCATTATTTTTAAGTACATTAAAGTGTTCTTACTCATCAAATTAAAACCAGCATGTTTTCGTCAAACCATTAAAACTATCGTCTATAAATGGAAAGCTGACTTCATAAGAACTTTAAAAATCTGCCCACAAAACTAGATGTTAGTTACAAAATGCCTACTGCTGACTATATCTCAGCTGGACAAACCACCCACTTCAGGCATTGCACACTATGCTGTGTTTTATTTAATCAAGGGATAAATGGTGCCAGTCACACAACAAGGTCTTCTTCATTTCCTTTCACAGCTAAAGTATGTTTCCAAAAATATTTTCAAGTTATGTAACTGTTTGAAGCACTAGAAAACATTATACAGCTCTGTGGGAGTCTAACATGTTATATCTTTGAAGAAGTTATCAAGTTAATACACAATACAATAACATTTGTAAAGTTATTTTCTCCCATAGGACTCAAAGCACATAGATATGTCTCAGTCAGATCTCAGCTACTGTACGAAGTTGCAGGGTGGACTGTGTTACAGAGGAAATAGCGTTTGTAAATGCCGGACTAAACAGGTGGTTTTTCAGTTTGGACTTAAATGCTTTCAGAGATGGAGATGTCCTGATTGAGTGTGGCAGGTGGTTCCAAAGTGTATTGGCAGCATGACAGAAAGCTCTGTCTCCAAAGGTTTTGAGGTGGATTCGGGGGGTGACAAAGTTATTAGCAGTAATGATCCTAATAAGCTAATTACGAATCACGATTACGCAAAATTTCATGTAAATTTTCTCATTTACGCTCATTTATGCTTATACGTAATTAAGATTTTTAAATTCAATTGATTTCGTATAGCGATTTGTAATTTCGCCTAAAATTTCACATTTTAGCGTAATTTCGTGCCGACTTTGGCAGTGAATAGCAAAGCCTTCAAACATGATAGTGACATCAAAATTGCTACATATGTTAAGGAGGCTAGTGAGTAAAAGTCTAAAAAAAATTCAAAACCTTGTAGTTTTTGAGAATATTGATTTTACAAATGCAGAGAAAGAATGTTTTTTTAAACTAAATAATGATAGTTAAAAAAACATTTTTCTTTGCATATTTAAAATCGATTTTCTCAAAAACTACAATGTCTTTTTGAACCCAGTATTGAACTTGTAACCAGTATTCTCCTTAACATATGTAGCAATTTTGGTAGCAATAGCATGTATAGGGGCTTTGCTATTAACCGCTAAAATTGGCACAAAACTTTGCAACATTGTGCGAATATTATGCAAAAAAATTAGGCGAAATTTTGAAAAATTACTATTACATACGAAAGTAATTACAATTTCCCCTGACATTTCGCATTACGATTAAGACGCATTCATTCAAATGTCGATGCAAACATTTCGGCCCACCACTGATAATTTGGTCCTTTTGATGTAAAATTGTGGGAGGTGTGATGCAGTTGTGAGAAATCCTTCAGGTATCCAGGGCCCAGATTGGCTTATTGAAATTCAAAACCTTGCGCAATCTTAAATAGAATTTTCCACTTTTTGGGTAGCCAGAGGAGGGAGGAAAGGATCGGTGTTATGTGGCAATGGCAGGGTTGGTTTGTTAACTGCCTTGCAGTGGTATGCAGTACTAATTGCACGTGATACAGGTCTTTGCTCGAAAGGCCTGTTTAGAGAACATTAAAATGTTCCAGCCATGACGTTATGAAGGCATAAACTGGAGTTGGAAGATCTGCTGGAGTTATGAGGTACTTAATTTTTGCAATGTTCCATAGGGAAAGTAGGTATGTTTCACAACAGTTGCGATTTTATTCCTGAAATTTAATGCCACATCAGTCTGTACACCCAGGCTGCGCAAAAAGTCTGAGATGTTTGGAGCTGAACTCCCTATCCTTAGTACTGTTGATTGAGAATGGAGCTGCTTTACTGTCGAGCGCTGACCTACGATGACAAGAACCTCAGCTTTGTCAGCATTTAGTTTTAGCCGGTTATCATTCATTCACTCCTGAAGCTCAGCTAAGTACGTGTTTATTTGTGGAGTAGCATCTGTCATGTCAGGTTTGAATGGTAAATATAGCGTGGTGTCATAAGCATAGCAGTGGTATGTCAGACTATGTTTTGGATGATTTTTCCAAGTGGCAGCATGTACAAGCTGAACAGCAAAGGGAATACTATCGAACCCTGTGGCACACCAAATTTTAGTTGTACAGGGTTGGAAAGGGAAGGACCCAAGAATACCGTTTGGGTTCTGCCAGCCAAGAAGGAGTTGAACCACTGAAGAACTAAGCAATCTATGCCACAGTAATCTTGCAGCCTGTTAAGAAATATTTCATGGTAAACTGTGTCAAAAGCCGCTGAGATGTCAAGCAAAATCAGTATGGAACATTGGCTTTTGTCTCTCGCCATGAGCAGATTGTTTCAGATCTGGGCGAGGGCTGTGGTGTTTTGTGAAGCCGGATTGTAGAAGGTCAAAGATGTTTTTTTTTTTATAGCTTGGCTTCAAGTTGGAGATAGATAGCCTTTTCAATAGCTTTTCCCAGATATGGGGAGGTTTGAGACAGGTTGGAAAGGAAAGGACCCAAGGATACCATTTGGATTCTGCCAGCCAAGAAGGAGTTGAACCACTGAGGAATGAAGCCATCTACGCCACAGTACTCTTACAGCCTGTTAATGCAATATTTCATGAATAACTGTCAAAAGCCGCTGAGATGTCAAGCAAAATCAGGATGGAACATTGGCCTATGTCTCTTGCCATGAGCAGATCGCTGTAGATCTGAGTGAGGGCTGTTTCACAGCTGTGATGTTTTATGAAGCCATTTTGTAGAGGGTCAAAGATTTGTGAACCTGGCTAAAGTTGGAGATAGACAGCCTTTTAAATAGCTTTACCCAGAAAGGAGAGGTTCAAAACATGTTTGTATCTGCTCATAGCATCTGGGTCTAAGGATGTTTTTTTTTAGTAGCGGTCTGAGCATTGCTTCTTTCAGACAGGTAGGAAACCTCCTGCTTGTAAGGAACATTTGTTCTCAAAATACGTTTCAGCATAAGACAGTTGTATCGGGTAACATAAAACAAACTGATTTCCACGCAAGCCTTGCCATTCATAGAAGATTCTGGGAAATGCATTACATTCCTGATACTCTGTGGTCTATGTTAAAACCAATGGTGCTCAATTGAACTGTACACATAAACTGCAAACTTGTCAACCTCTCTCTCTCTTTGCTAAAACAATTATGAAATCTTAATGCTATAGTTCTATCAGCTTCTACATGAATGCAATGAGAATTGAACAGTGAGTGATTACTCCGTGAATGAATGTTAAAGGAAAGGAAATAATCTAATATAGAGTTTTGTTATAGTGCAGAATAATTATCTGATCTGGCCAAACAATTTTAGCTATAGCACAAACTTTTTTGTTGCAACCCCAAACACTGTTACTTTTACTTAAATACCATAACAACCAACAAATGTAATAAAAAAATGTGTAACTTTCCCTTCCCCCCACTTCCCCAGCTTTAACCCTTTATCCACCATACAGGTTGGGCTGCTGATTTTGCAAGCTTGAGCACCTGACCCACATGACTTTTAACACTGGAGGTAGTGTTGGGCGAACAGTGTTCGCCACTGTTCGGGTTCTGCAGAACATCACCCTGTTCGGGTGATGTTCGAGTTCGGCCGAACACCTGACGGTGCTCGGCCAAACCGTTCGGCCATATGGCCGAACTAAGAGCGCATGGCCGAACGTTCCCCGAACGTTCGGCTAGCGCTGTGATTGGCCGAACGGGTCACGTGGTTCGGACCCGAACGCGCTCTGATTGGCCGAACGGTCACGTGGTTCGGGTAAATAAATACCCGAACCACGTCATATCTCCGCCATTTGTCTGTGGGTTTAGCTTTGGGTAGGCAGGCAGGGTAGTTCGCGCTCCAGCCACGCTAGCCAGGGTCCCCCCTGTCATTGTGTCACTGCTGGGAACAGTAGTACACCGCTTGCTCAGCCACACTATATAGCATTCTGTTTACTGCCACTCTGTGTACCTCGCTCAGCCACACTATATAGCATTCTGTTTACTGCCACTCTGTGTCTGCTGGGAATAGTAGTACACCGCTTGCTCAGCCACACTATATAGCATTCTGTTTACTGCCACTCTGTGTACCTCGCTCAGCCACACTATATAGCATTCTGTTTACTGCCACTCTGTGTCTGCTGGGAATAGTGGTACACCGCTCGCTCAGCCACACTATATAGCATTCTGTTCACTGTTCTGTGTCTGCTTGGAATAGTGGTACACCGCTCGCTCAGCCACACTATATAGCATTCTGTTTACTGTTCTGTGTCTGCTGGGAATAGTGGTACACCGCTCGCTCAGCCACACTATATAGCATTCTGTTTACTGTTCTGTGTCTGCTGGGAATAGTGGTACACCGCTCGCTCAGCCACACTATATAGCATTCTGTGCACTGTTCTGTGTCTGCTGGGAATAGTGGTACACCGCTCGCTCAGCCACACTATATAGCATTCTGTTCACTGTTCTGTGTCTGCTGGGAATAGTGGTACACCGCTCGCTCAGCCACACTATATAGCATTCTGTTTACTGTTCTGTGTCTGCTGGGAATAGTGGTACACCGCTCGCTCATCCACACTATATAGCATTCTGTTCACTGTTCTGTGTCTGCTGGGAATAGTGGTACACCGCCCGCTCAGCCACACTATATAGCATTCTGTTCACTGTTCTGTGTCTGCTGGGAATAGTGGTACACCGCTCGCTCAGCCACACTATATAGCATTCTGTTCACTGTTCTGTGTCTGCTGGGAACAGTAGTACACCGCTCGCTCAGCCAGAGTATATAGCATTGTGTTTACTGCCACTCTGTGTACACCGCTCAGCCAGACTATATACCATTGTTTACTGACACTCTGTGTACACCGCTCAGCCAGACTATATACCATTGTTTACTGAAACTCTGTGTACACCGCTCAGCCAGACTATATACCATTGTTTACTGCCACTCTGATTCTGCTGGGAACAGTAGTACACCGCTCGCTCAGCCAGACTATATACCATTGTTTACTGACACTATATAGCAGACTATATAGCATTGTGTGTACACCGCTCAGCCAGACTATATACCATTGTTTACTGACACTCTGTGTACACCGCTCAGCCAGACTATATACCATTGTTTACTGCCACTCTGATTCTGCTGGGAACAGTAGTACACCGCTCGCTCAGCCAGACTATATACCATTGTTTACTGACACTCTGTGTACACCGCTCAGCCAGACTATATACCATTGTTTACTGCCACTCTGATTCTGCTGGGAACAGTAGTACACCGCTCGCTCAGCCAGACTATATACCATTGTTTACTGACACTATATAGCAGACTATATAGCATTGTGTGTACACCGCTCAGCCAGACTATATACCATTGTTTACTGACACTCTGTGTACACCGCTCAGCCAGACTATATACCATTGTTTACTGCCACTCTGATTCTGCTGGGAACAGTAGTACACCGCTCGCTCAGCCAGACTATATACCATTGTTTACTGACACTCTGTGTACACCGCTCAGCCAGACTATATACCATTGTTTACTGCCACTCTGATTCTGCTGGGAACAGTAGTACACCGCTCGCTCAGCCAGACTATATAGCATTGTGTTTACTGCCACTCTGTGTACACCGCTCAGCCACACTATATAGCATTGCGTACTCTGCCAGTCAGTGTGTATATTGCTGGGATCAGTAATACTCCACTCACCGTCAACCACTATATGAGCTCAACATGAGTTCCCCAGAGACCTCCGCTGTGAGCAGCACTCCCAACAACAGCAACAGCCAACGCCCCACGCAAGCTATAACATCCACCCCAGCAGCCAGTGGTCAGCAGCAGCCCTCCCCGGAGGAGAACGTTGTGTCCATCAGTCCGTCGCCAGAGCGATTAATGAGGGCTGCCATTGAGGAGATGATGGGGCCTGATGTGGAGGAGGAGGTCTGGCTCAGGCCAGCATCCCAAGTTAATGTTGAGGACGATGAGGGGTCTGTGTCTGGGGATGTTGGGGTGGCAGAGGTGGTGGGTGGGTCAGACTCAGGAGAAGAGTTGTATGATGAGGATGATGATCGGGACCATCTGTATGTGCCTCAGAGTCCGACCCCGGAAAACATGTTGTATCGTGTGTTTAGGTACTAAAATCTGCGTTCCCTCCCAGTAGTGTTGGGCGAACAGTGTTTGCCACTGTTCGGGTTCTGCAGAACATCACCCTGTTCGGGGTGACTATATAGCAGACTATATAGCATTGTGTTTAATGCCACTCTGTGTACACGGCTCAGCCACACTATATAGCATTGTGTTTACTTCCACTCTGTGTCTGCTGGGAACAGTAGTACACCGCTCACCCGCCACTGTATAGCATTGTGCTCTGTGTCACTGCTGACAATAGTGGTACACCGCTCACCCACCACTGTATAGCATTTCTGTACTGCCACTGTACTGCTGCCAGTCAGCGTGTACTTTAAGGATAAGTGAAATGAGGAAGAAATCCGGTGAAAGAGGGAGGGGCAAGGGAAGAGGTGTTTCCCCTGACGGTTCACGTACAGGCCACAGGGGAGCACCCAAGAAAACCCACTCAATACTGCCCATGTTGTCCAGGACAACAACCCTCACAGATCCAAAAGAACAGGACCAGATAATTACTTGGATGACCTCTCAAGCGTCCAGCAGTGGGTTAAGCAGCACCAGCACATCACGCACGAGGTCCGAGTCCTCAGCCAGTTAAAGTCTGGGCTTTCTTTGAAGACTGCACTGAGGATGTTACCATGGCGATTTGCAAGGTGTGCAAGACCCGCCTGAGCAGGGGGAAAAGTATTAACAACCTCTCCACCACCAGCATGAGCCGCCACATTCTATCCAAACATCCCACTCTGTGGGCAAACGCGGCAGGACAGGGTACCACCAGCAACACTGCCTCCCTTGGGTTCACCAGACTCACCACCAGACCCGCCTCAGCAGCAGCAGTAGCCCAGCCATTGCGTGGTTCACAACATTCACAAACATCAGATGATGCTGACACTGTCACTTTCCGGACTAGTGCTCTTGAGGTCTCCCAGTGTTCATCAAACACAACAACCAACAGCCCTTCGGTGTGCAGCGCTACGGTTGAGTTGTCTGTCTCTGAGATGTTTGAGCACAAGAGGAAATTGCCAGCAAATGACCCCCGGGCCGTGGCAGTAACAGCCAGCCAGCATAGCCAAGCTTCTGGCCTGCGAAATGCTGCCATATCGAGTGGTGGAGACAAACAGCTTCAAGGGCATGATGTCAGTGGCCATCCCACGTTACGTTGTTCCCAGCCGCTACCACTTTGCGCGCTCTGCAGTGCCTGAGTTGCATGAGCACGTGGTCAGCTAAATAACCCGAAGCTTGAAGAATGCCGTTGCCTGCAAGGTTCACCTCACCACTGACACCTGGACGAGTGCGTTCGGCCAGGGTCGATACATCTCCCTTACCGCGCACTGGGTGAACCTTGTGGAGCCTGGCAGCGATTCCTCACCTGCTACGGCGCGGGTGTTGCCCACGCCGCAAACAGCTGGATAACAACAGCAGCACCTACCTCTCTGACTCCTTCTCCTCCAACGCATCTCAAAGCTGTACCTCATCCGGAAATGCTAACCCAGCACCAGCAGCAGTAGGATCGTGGAAGCAGTGCAGCACAGCTGTTGGCATGCGTCAGCAAGCGTTGCTGAAGCTGATCTGCCTTGGGGATAAGCAGCACACAGGGGAGGAAATTTGGAGGGGAATAAAGGAACAGACGGATTTGTGGCTGGCACCGCTGGACCTGAAACCGGGCATGAAGCTAGACACCTGGCACGAACTGGCAATGTACGCAATAGAGGTGCTGGCTTGCCCGGCAGCCAGCGTTATGTCGGAACGCTGTTTCAGTGCTGCCGGAGGCATCATCACAGATCGGCGTATCCGCCTCTCCACAGAAAATGCAGACCGTCTGACTCAAATTAAAATGAATCAATCCTGGATTGGAAACGACTACGCAACACTCCTGGACCCCAACCAAGTAACATGACCGATGAACATCTGGGATGGTTTAGCGTTTCCGGTCCCTGTTTATTGAACCTCTCATCTGTATTACATTTATGACTGCATGGCGGCAAAAAGCATTGCTGCTATATCCGCACGCTTTTTGTCCTCATGCAAGGCCTGGGTTGTTGTGTCTCACAAAGCGTGGCCTTCTCCTCCTGCGCCTCCTCCTGTTCCATCACGTGTGCTGCTGCTGCTGCTGCTGCTGCTGCTGCTGGGTTACCGTTGCCGGTCCCTGTTTATGGAACCTCTTATCTTTATTACATTTATGACTACATGGCGGTACAAAGCATGCTATCCGCACGCTTTTTGTCCTCATGCAAGGCCTGGGTTGTTGTGTCTCACAAAGCGTGGCCTTCTCCTCCTGCGCCTCCTCCTGTTCCATCACGTGTGCTGCTGCTGCTGCTGCTGCTGCTGGGTTACCGTTGCCGCGTGGTCCCTGTTTATGGAACCTCTTATCTTTATTACATTTATGACTACATGGCGGTACAAAGCATGCTATCCGCACGCTTTTTGTCCTCATGCAAGGCCTGGGTTGTTGTGTCTCACAAAGCGTGGCCTTCTCCTCCTGCGCCTCCTCCTGTTCCATCACGTGTGCTGCTGCTGCTGCTGCTGCTGCTGGGTTACCGTTGCCGCGTGGTCCCTGTTTATTGAACCTCTTATCTTTATTACATTTATGACTACATGGCGGTACAAAGCATGCTATCCGCACGCTTTTTGTCCTCATGCAAGGCCTGGGTTGTTGTGTCTCACAAAGCGTGGCCTTCTCCTCCTGCGCCTCCTCCTGTTCCATCACGTGTGCTGCTGCTGGGTTAGCGTTGCCGCGTGGTCCCTGTTTATTGAACCACTTATCTTTATTACATTTATGACTGCATGGTGGTACAAAGCATGCTATCCGCACGCTTCTTGTCCTCATGCAAGGCCTGGGTTGTTGTGTCTCAAAGCGTGGCCTTCTCCTCCTGCGCCACCCTCCTCCTGTTCCATCACGTGTGCTGCTGCTGGGTTAGCATTACCGGTCCCTTTTCCTGGAACCTCTTATATGTATTACATTTATGACTGCATGCCGACAAAAAGCATGTTACCTGTGCAAAGAAAACAGACATTTCCCGCATTTAAAAGACAGTTTTCCCTTTGAAACTTTAAAATCGATTTTCTCAAAAACTATAAGCTCTTTTTGCTAAATTTTTTTTTCCTCTTGTACCCACTCCCAAGGTGCACATACCCTGTAAATTTGGGGTATGTAGCATGTAAGGAGGCTTTACAAACCACAAAAGTTCGGGTCCCCATTGACTTCCATTATGTTCGGAGTTCGGGTCGAACACCCGAACATCGCGGCCATGTTCGGCCTGTTCGGCCCGAACCCGAACATCTAGATGTTCGCCCAACACTAACTGGAGGCTACCTTGCAAGGTGTGTGTGTGTGTGTGTGTGTGTGTGTGTGTGTGTGTGTGTGTGTGTGTGTCTGTGTGTGTGTGTGTGTGTGTGTGTGTAGAAGGTGTGTGTGTGTGTGTGTGTGTGTGTGCGTGCGTGTGCGTGTGGGGGGGGGGGGGGGTAAGGGGAATTCCTGCTTGTTTGGGGTTAGTCATTAAATTACCGATATTCTACTATTGGTCAATGGGCAATAGGATAGTACAATATTGGTAATTTTATTATCGCTATACCTAACTCTGTTCTCACTTAAACTCTCCCTCTATCGATGTCTATTGCTAAATGACCCCCTGACACAATATCCACCAATATCAGCACCAACTTCACAGCCAATCCCCCCCTCCCCCCACCTCTGATATTCATGCTACATAAAAAGATAATTATCAGTGCCGCAGATGCCCGGATTTGCTCATTTAGCCATAATTAACATAGTCGTCTATGCGGCACTGCAGGTTTCCAAATTACCTGCTTTGTCCTAAAGACAAGCTAATCTTCCCTACCTCTGTTGCCCAACAGGATGCGAGTAATAGTACGAGCGGTGCCAGTGAATTTGTAGTCACATATGAGGAAATTCATTGAAAGAAAAAGGCACTCTTGTTTGGTAATATGCTATATTGTAAACTGTATTGAACATTGTGCATAATGTCTCAAGCAACCAAATAGCCACCGCAACCAAGGTATATAGCAAAAACCTCCTGCCTCTTTACTGCAAAAGATTACATTAAGAAATAGACATCAACGCTATGTAAGAAAAATATTTTCATAGAATAAACACACTTGGTTTTAATAATATTTTATGAACATTTGGCGCAGTCATCATCTGTCTATTTTTCATTATTCTTTTCTTTTTCTGTATTCTCTTGCTCATCTTCTGTCATATTATGACTTGATTGAAAAAACATTGTTCTGTCATCTATCTCATTGCATCCCTGCTGTACACTGACCAGGAGCTATTTGAATAGGCTACAAATTTGATTATGCTGGTAGGGTTTCATACTTGTCCATATACCTGCACTAATGGAAATCCTTCACAAAATATGTGTGTTGACATTTTGTTGGGGCTTACTTGAATGGCATGCCAAGGGTCCTCATTGGTCCAAATAAATAGGTCCATAAGAAGCCTTGGCAACAAGTTTGTGATGTCACCGCTTTTGGTAAATGCGTGGCAAGTATGCAACAAGAAAAAATGACAGGGTGGCATTCTGTGAATATAGAAGAAGTAGAAAAGATTATTGGAACTTGAGGCATTTTCTAATCCACCTTGCAAGGAGTTAAAATACATGTGGGTTGGCACTGGTGTAGGGCAGAGCCCCACACCCATGCTGACCTGCAAGGTTCTTGTAACCCAGAAATAATGTAAAAGGCCATTATGACTAGATGCTTGATCCACCTCATTTTGGATTCTGTGATTTCACTGTGATTTCACAATTTTTCAACATACACTTTGAAATGTGGCCTTCGGGCAAAGAAAGCTCTAAAAAGCAAAAGCAAGTCATTGACTGCATGTTAAAATGTTTCTTAGGTTGTCCCGTGTTTACTAACAGTAGATCAGCCGGTAATCTGACTAACACTACTAATGCTTTTACAGTGGGTCTAGATTCCCAGTCCAGAGAAACTTGAGTCACACACATGTCCCTTTTTGAATCAGAATTGTTTCTTCTGGAGTAAGAAATGTCCCAGAGTCTTAAAAGTCACCAAAGTACTTACTTCACTGCCTCAAATCAATCGATCAAATGCTTATTAGCTTTATTCCAAACTCAGTTAAAGTGTCCTGTGGGACCTAAGACAAGGTGCAGGAAGATTATCTATGTATTTCTAGCGTTGTAGCAATTCTATATTTCCACATTATTAATTCTTTGCAAAGCTTTAATAGTTACATTGGCACATTCCACAGTCACATTTCCCAAATGGATGTGATGGATGTGATGTGACACACATTGGTATTGCATATACCTGTATATCTAACCTTTCAAGCCAAAGTTTTCAAGACAGGCATAAATATTCTCTTTAGATTAATCAAAAAAGGGAAAAATATGGCCTAACAATATCCATATGTGAGTGTGACTTTCACTGTTTGGAGACATGACTTGTGTACTTAGATCACCCACCATCCTCAGCAGCATGTGAAACACGTTCATTGTCACTCCTCTGGCCCTGCTCCCCTGTGTCTTTTCTTAAGACTGTTCCTCTGAAACTTCATCTGCCTATTCATCTTCACAGTCATAGTGTGCAACAGATGCTGATATAATTGATAAACAGAGGTGCCAAGCTCACAGAGACCAATTCTCAGAAACTCCAATTTATTTTGCCTGAGGAAGCATGTTTTTTTTCCCTGCAAATGCATTGCATAGTGGAGTTGTGTCCAAATAAAATGTTTCATTCTTTGAATGAGATGGTTGTGTCCTTCTTTGGAGGTAAGGCCACCACTACCTCCGATAAAAACTGCTTTTAGCATATTTTAAACTTGTTGGCGATTATATCAGCGATGGTTGTCACCCATTGGTGTAGAGGTATAACCTCATGTTTACAGGACTACAGAGAGCGACTTCTTAATCCGAGTGGAGTCGAGTTTCCCCAGTGGTTGCCTTGGTGGTAACTCACACTTGTGATTATCATTACATTTTTTAAGAATTTTTGAGTATTTACATACTACTCTAGAGTGGGCTCTTGGCCCCTTTCCCATTTATATTTTTTTTCAGTGTGTAACTACATAAGCTTGTTTTTGTTTGCATTAAAGGTTCCACCATCTCAGGGGTTTTTTCAGTCTATGAGTTTTTTTGGTCCCACTTATATAATAGTTTCGGAAAGGGTAGCAGTTTGCAGCTCATGCATAGCCTCCTCCTTGCTCCAGATGTAGCAGAGTCTGCTCTATGTCACTGCTGATCACCAGTATTTCACGATATAACATGAAGACAGTACATAAATAGTAGCAGTCTAGGAAATAGGTGACTGAGTTAAAGATGTAGCAATCTACATTCCAAGAAACAACACCAACCCTCTTAGGGTCTTCTCTAGCAGCTCCTGTCCTCAAACTCTCAGCTAGCTAGGAGGTTTGCCGGTACACAAAACACAAGCAAAATACCTCTCCACAGACTCCAGTAAATTACCATCAAGTCTAAACACCGAGTACACTATACAGTAAGCAAATAACTGCAGCAAAGGGAAGAGATTTGTTCAAATCATAAATCGCAATTTCCAGTTACAAAAAGCATAATTTTTGCAAACAATAACATAAAAAAGAAATAGCAAATTCTGTTGTTAAATACTTTGCATCAAATACTTTTTTTTTTTTTTTCTAGTATCTGAAACTGTTAAATAAAAGGACCTTTAAAGTGTAATTCCATGTTTCTCTAGGAACAAAAATAGAACAATACCCTCAAAGACAGCAACACAATAAAACATAATGGGCTTAGTGCCCTAAACTCCGGTAAAGTTGCCATGCGTGGGGAGCGTATGGCAATTTTACTGCTACTAGCGCCGGGGGGAACACAGTGGTAACACGTACATTACTGCGGTAAAATTGCAGCGTGCTCCCTGTAAAGCAGGAAAATAACATCACACATCCATTTAATTATCCCTTCCAGGGATTGATTTTGGAAAGAATAAAGGAAAAACTGAGAATTCCCATGAGGAGATGGACTAGTACAAAACCTGTCAGATTTTTATTATCTACTAAAACTGACAGCAGCATGGGAGACAAGTAATTTTTATTTCCTTCATGGCAGAAATGTACATCTTATAACTATATGCATACATACATTTTTAATTGTACAATGTTTTTTGATACTTATCCTTTAAAGTGGATCTGTGCCCAACAGTTAATATGAGTTGTAACTTCTGTCTGTCCCTTCCATTCACGCTAAGAGACCTGGGCATAAATCTCACTCATACAGGTTTACATTAAAGAGATTAAAAGACAACTTAAGTGAGCGGTATATGGAGACTGCCATATTTATTTCCTTTTAAACAATACCAGTTGCCTGGCAGCCCTGCTGATCTATTTCACAATTTCAAATCCAAACAGACAAACACTGGGGTTTTCTCTGGGAACCAATATTCTCTTATTTATTCTTTGTTCACAGTTTCTTCAGATTGCGGACAAAACGTATCAATACAGAGTTCCAATTCACATACAAGACTGCCTGACACGTGTTTCACGGCCAAGAAGCCGCTTCCTCAGAGGCACATCGTATACAAACATCAGATGAGCCACAGTCAAAGACCACCGCAATCTGTAGTTTGTAGAGATACTGTATTCAGCGATGAACCATGAAATCATGGGCTGAAAGAGGCTGTTCTATTTGACTGCAGTGGTGTCCGAATAACATAAAAAAAAACATAGAGCTAATCTTGTCAGATCTGACAATAATGTCAGAAACACCTTATGTGCATATGCTTGTTCAGGGGCTATGGCTGAAAATATTAGAGGCAGAGGAGCAGCAGGATAGTCAGGCAACTGGTATTGTTTAAAAGGAAATAAATATGACAGCCTTTCTATACCTCTCACTTCAGTTGTCCTTTAAAGAGAACCCAAGGCGTGTTTTTCAAAATATAATATAACACAGAGGCATGTTTTGTGTACAATAACCTGGCTCTGTGTCCTTCTATTGTGCCTCCAGCCCCCCCCCCCCCCTTCCCCACTTAAAAAAAAAGCACCAGGCTAGTGACAAGCAGATTGTTGCTAGCCTGCTATTTACTTCTGCCTGCTATTCATCCCAGCTCCCCCGCCTCCTGTATAGCTCGGCTCCCCCGCCTGTGTTCTTTCCTTTCCCCACCTCTGTAAGCTTCCTCCATTTGGAAGCAGAGGCGTGGAGCTAAAGGACACAGGTGGGGAGCCACACTATACAGGAGGCGGGGGATCGTCGATGAATGACAGGCAGAAGTAAATAGCAGGCTAGCGACAAAATCCTTGTCGCTACCCTGGCACTTTTTTTAAGGGGGGACAGCAGAGCCCGGGGGGCTGGAGGCACAATAGAAGGACATAGAGGCTGGTCACTGTACACAAAACATGCCTTTGTGTCTTAATATGATTTGAAAAACACGCCTCGGGATCTCTTTAAAGGCTGTTAGCTATACCACTAGTAAGCTGACCACCACCTCTGCTATAGGCTTTCTGCTGTCCTTCAACAAAAACAAGGTAAATCAGATACTGTATGTTAGCGTCCCGTTGTAGTTGTAGGAACTAACATAACTGTGATAACCAGCAATAGCTCATTCCAGACTTGCAGAAGAAGGCAAGTAAGGACTGGAGATCTTCAGGACTTGGCACAAGAGTTCTGAGGCTGATGAAATGGCAAGAGTTACTAGATGCAAAACAATGTAAACGGCAAGAATACCAGTCCTTGGTATGTGGGGCGGGTGTATCTTTACTATAGCACTCAACGTGCTGGAGATAAAATAACTGGTGCTCCAATAATTATGACAGCTGATAACCAGATGCTACAAGAGCAACTTCAGCGCAATGAGTATAGACAGCAGCTTGACAGTTTTTCAAGCAAGAATCTTACAAAAGCAGAATGCAAATGAGAAAAAGAAGATGAAAAAACGATGTTGGTGATGACACTGGGTTTTAACAATATTTTTTAAAACCTGGTCTTTTACAGGTGTAAGCATATAATAGCTTATGTAAACCCTATGTACCTGATGCACTATATAGTGGTAAAGCTGCCGTGTGCAGGGAGCGCATGGCTATCTTACAGTTATCCTACACTTGGGATTACCGCACGTTAACCCTTAGCGTACTAACGTGCGCAGTGCTATGGTAACGCACAGAGACCCACATGTTACCATAGCAATGCGTACATTACCGTGGCAATGGCCGCTGCACAAAAGGTTAACGTGTGGTAATCGCCTGGCGTTAGTAACAGTAAAACTGCCACCATAAAAGCCTAATGTTTTCTGTGCATCATGGAGACATCCTGGGCCAGGCGAGGTGTTGTGTTACCAAATTGACTGGTCAATACTAGGTTGAAGGATTGCCTTTCCTGGGTCTTTGCCTTTGTAAATCAGGCCCAATGAGTGACCAAAATGAATTTTACCTTCTTTTCTTGCCACTAATGGAGGATTTTGTGGGTGGTCTCTGCTGCTGCAATTTTTTTTTCTTAATTCATTTTCAAAGTTTTTTTTGTTTTTTGTTTTCCCTCTCCCTTCCTCCTAAATTGGCCCTGGCTGATTTCCATAGACAACATTATACACAACAGCCTCTATGAGAGGGATTAGATTGTGAGCCAATCAGAAGGTCAGCTAACTGACAAGGCTGTCCCCTGTACAGCGATGCGCTAGATTGCAGCGCTGTATAATTGTTTATCTTTTTTTTACATTGCAGCCTGCCAGCTCCAATTGTGGCTGGCAGGCTGCTAACGGATCCCCGCATGTGCAGGCTCATTCACTGCTAATCCCCATCTCCAGGACTTGATACCAATCGGCATTAGGCGGTCCTAGCAGCGCCCCCCTCCCACCGCCCATTGGCATTAGGCGCATGGGAGGAGGTTAAGGAGCAGTGCCTTTGCTCTTTTGCTTCCATCTTGCAGTGAAGCCTAGTTATGACAGAAGAAGACAAGGGAGTAACTAGAGGGGAACAGCCCCTGTGATCGTAGGAGGAAGTCAGAGCAGTGGGTGGGGCAACTACTATACTTACAGCGTATACTTCAGATCAGGTCTTTTGTGGCTACACTTGTTATGGGTGTGTAGATCATGATAGCCACACTTATTATATGACTTTTGTGAGTTGGGTCCCAAAAACATGAAGGGCAACAAGAAGAGGCAAGGGAAGGAGTGTAAATATTGGGGGGCCCATCAAAGTTTTGTTGAGGGGCCCCATGAATTGTAGTTATGCTACTGGCAAAATAATAGTATAGTTCTGAAAATTAAGTGTATCTATACCTTAGAGATCTATACTTTTGAGATACAGTTATGTACTCAACTTAAAGAGACTCTGTAACAAAATTTTCAGCCTAATTTCTTCCATCCTATAAGTTCCTATACCATTGGCAGAAGCTATACACACCCTCTCCAAGCTCTGTATGAGTCAGAGACTGAGCTACTCTCAAGCCTATCACACTCTAGTTAGGAGCCATGTCTTTTGTTTCTAAACACTGCCTAAAAATTGCAATTACAAGCCAGGATTGTAGCAGGGAGTGGCAGAAACAGCACAGAGGGGCCCAGAAGAACATAATAAATATTATGGTATGCTTTTTATTGTAAGAATTTTAGAGTACAGATTCTCTTTAAGCAAATAACTTTAAAGATGCAATCAAAATCCATACAACAACTTCCTAATCCTCATTCTGGGGCATTCACAATAAAAAATATATGAAAATATATGAATGTCACATATTTGTGACTTGTAAAGCACAACCCATTTTGATGATAAAACTGATTTCAAGTACTTTCTTTATATGTCAGCCCACTATAATGTCATGCTACAAAAGATAAAAAAGATAAAAAATTCTTATTACAAATGTTGCCAGTATCACCACTATAGCGTTGTGATTTTCTTTCTGAGAGCCCGGCCTTACAATAGTCGTGCAGGCATCATGCTGAGGAGCAGAGGGGCAGCAGACAGCCAAGCAGGATAAGCCATCCACTTGTAGTTAGTAATTATTTTTCAAAGTCTAATGGAACAAGTTCAAAGGGTTACATAAAGTGCTGTACTAATCACAGAGGAAGCACTAGCCAATAGCAGAAATCACTTGCTTAATAAGATGTTTTATGCACATGATGACATCCTACTTGGTTTGCACGGTGAATGTGTGGGATGGCTCCTACAGACAATGAGCAGATATACAAAATTAAGAGACTGCTTCATTAACTAAATACTTAGCATCTGCCATTCACTGTCCATAATTGTCTTAGAATGCAATATATGGCTTTCTCCCTGTATATATGATGTCATCTCTAGCTACACATCATTGTATGGCCGAGGAAAATCTATTTGTATGATAATAATACTCCTAGCTCTAATATTCAAATTGTTTCTTAAAGGGAATATAGTAATTGGTTTTCTTTATTACATTTAATACTTAAATATGTACGGTATATTTGAATGTGAAGTATTAAGGAAATATTACGTATTTGAAATACATTTCTATCTATAGTATCTATCTATCTATCTATCTATCTATCTATCTATCTATCTATCTATCATCTATCCATCTATCTATCTGTCTGTCTATCTATCTACCTGTTTTTTGGAGTTCCAACTGTCAAACTTTGTATGTACACAACAACACAGCAGTTGAGTAATGAGAGCATTTTATACTGAACAACAGGCTTGGCTACTGAACATGTGGAGATGGACTTCAACCAAAACCTATTAGATCTATCAGATTTTTACCGTACAATATATATATATATATATATATATATATATATATATATCCAAAAACATACGGATAAGTTAATTGGCTACCCCTAAATTGGCCCTAGACTACAGTACTTACACTACATAATATAGACATATGGCAATGGTAGGGATTAGATTGTGAGCTCCTTTGAGGGACAGTTAGTGACAAGATAATATATATATATACACTGTACAGCGCTGCGTAATATGTCGGCGCTATATAAATACTAAATAATAATAATACATACAGATATACATACACACACATATATATATATATATATATATATATATATATATATATATATATATGTATAGATACATATATATATATATATATATATATGTATGTATATATATATATATATATATATATATATATATATATATATATATATATATATATATAGTTACCCCATATGTTATAGGATTACTGAGGTCATTCATACTTGACTGTGTTTTGTAAGATACGTGTTGTGCTGTCTTTGAGTAACAATGGTATGGAGGCTGACATATTTACTTTTTTTGAAACTGCAAATTTCCTGGCTGTCCTGCTGCTCTTCTAATTATTATAGCCATCATATTTTCTGACCCAAGTTTGACAAGATTAGTTGCATGCTTGTTTCTGGTGTGTGATTCCAACACTACTGCAACCAGATCAACAGGACTGCCAGGCAACTGGTATTGTTTAAAAGGAAATAAATATTGGCGGCCTCCATATCTTCTCAAGTTCCCTTTCATTAAACAATCCATGCATTTAACAAGGTTAGTTTACTATGATTCAAGCTTGTGTTTGATTGTAAAGGGTGCTGCTGGATCAGTTTGGTCTCAGCTCTTCACAGTTACAGTACCTTCTCTCGATTTGCTAACTCATTTTACAATATCTCTGATACCAGCTTAAGATGATTGTATCAGCAAGAAATAATGCCCATCATCATCCCAGGCTGTCTGTCGGGAGATGGCACCTCCGCTGTGTCATCAGTACCAGTTGTGAGCTTCCCATGAAACCTGCTACCTGCTTCATGGAAAGAGGAAGTAATGAATCTCATTATGTGATTATGTCACCTTCCCAGACATGTTACCTTAGAAACAGCCTCATTGTGACAAACAGAATAGAAAATTTCATTTCAAATTAGTCTAGTAGTTTTAGTGTAAATTGCTTGTATTGTGAACCTTCAAGGTGTGTGAGTTTTTTTCCCCCCTTAATGCTGTTGCGTTCATCTCTTTCCTGAATAGGATATCAAGCAATCTATTTACTAACACACATTATGTTATTACAGTCATTAGGGATCCATTAGTGGGAGGTATGGGGCACAAAAAAAAAAAAGACGTCCCCGTTGTCAAATTGCTTTACTTTTGCATTTTTCTTAGCACACAATTTATCACGCCATTAACCTATTCTGTGTGGTGTGATTACATCCATCTTTGGCTTTTACGCTTCTTTTCAAAAGTGATTTGTAGATTTTCCCCTTTTTTCTTGCAGACTGATAACATTTAAGTCTGTAACATTTCAGATATATACAGCTAGAAGGAATTGAATGCACCCACACTGGACAGACTTGGTAAGGAACTACTGAAAGATGTTTCACCAAATATGGTCTGCTTTAAAATGAGCCAATGAATGGTACACCTGAAAAGCTTAAAGGGAATGTCCAAGCAAAATAAAAAAATGAGTTTCACTTACCTGGGGCTTCTACCAGCCCCATGCAGCCATCCTGTGCCCTCGTAGTCACTCACTGCTGCTCTGGTCCCCCGCTGGCAGCTTGCCGACCTCGGAGGTCGGCGGAACGCATTGCGTACATTTTTACGCATTCCCGCTAGTGCAGGAACATTAACACATACATTTTTACGCATTACTGGTTCAATGCGTAAAAATGTACGCATTGAACCAGTAATGCGTAAAAATGTATGTGTTAATGTTCCTGCACTTGCGGGAATGCGTAAAAATGTACGCAATGCGTCCCGCCGACCTCCGAGGTCGGCAAGCTGCCACCGGGGGACTGGAGCAGCAGTGAGTGACTACGAGGGCACAGGATGGCTGCATGGGGCTGGTAGAAGCCCCAGGTAAGTGAAACTCATTTTTTTATTTTGCTTGAACCTTCCCTTTAAGACATAATGTAGTGACATAACGTATAAAGTAGTAAATTATTATGATACCCACTTTAATTATACTAGTTTTAGTGTCAGAAACACTTCCTATAGCTATATGTTGCTGTACATGCGTAAGTGGCCCTGCCCTTCCAGTGGTGTCACAGCCTCGACCAGTGATGGCTAATCTTGGCACTCCAGCTGTGGTGGAACTACAAGTCCCATGAGGCCTTCCAATACTCTGACAGCTCTAAGCAGATCTCAAGGAGGCAGAGGCATGATGGGATTTGTAGTTTTGTCACAGCTGGAGTGCCAAGGTTAGCCATCACTGGCCTAGACTGTTTAGATGTGTGGGATTATCCTCCCATTGCAGTCTGGAAGACCAAGACCACACAGTGGACAGACAGCAGTAAAGATGTTGCCTAATGGGGTGATTCATTTTAGAATGCAAATCGGGGGAGAGGAAAGGGAGTGGGAAGATTTTACAAGGGGAGAGGAGGGGGCACTGTCTAAATAATTGATAAATTAATATTGTAAAAAAAAAAATAAGCTATTTGATTCATTATGTTATTTTGAGTATTCTGCTCCAGCTGTAGTCCAGTCTCTTCACTGATCCCGGTACTTATTCAGTCAGGACCAAATCCTTCTAAATACTGTGTATGCTTTTCTACTTTGCAAACTGCTCAGCACACTTCTTGAACATGACTTCTTACAGAGTAACACATATCAAGGCCAACAGTACACATCCTTGTGCTGCTGCTCCAGGCATGAGAACACTACACAAGATGCCCAATGCGCAGCATGGTTTGTTATGGAGACCATCATTTGATCTTATCTGAGAAGCTGTAAGCAAAATGTGTTTGATAAAATTACTAGTTAAAATGTAATACCAGACTTGTTGCTGCTGTTTTGATACCTGTGTTCTAATTCCTGTTTTAACCACCTTCCGTTTAATTTGACCTACCTAATGAGGGAGACACGGACTATGCAAGCTTAGACTGCCTGATAAAGCTAACCTCATTCTTAATTAGCCTTACCTAGAAAAGGTACAAAGCCTGTTTTCAAGGAAGTAAATGTTTTAAAAACTTTAAAAAGGACAAAAAAAAAAAACACTATATTCAATGAAAAGGCTTAAAAAAAAATCTTATTTCACTAATAAACCATCAGAAAACTGCAGCCTTTCTCTATGCCTATTCAAATCATGCAAACTTTACTAAGCAAAACACAAAAAACAAACAAACACATAATTAGCTAAGACCTGTTCAAAGGAGGGCTTGATGAACCTATTGGCCAATAATAATGCTTTGTTGTAAAAGTTGTCTAGTATGCTGTTTAGGACACACATAGCAAGATGCTGGATCACTGACTTATAGCCTAAATCAATTATATGCACATTTTATCAGTTCTACTGTGTTGGAGTTAAATTTATTAAACGTGGGAGTAAAGCAGTAGAAGATACAAATAATGCAGACATCAAACACAATTATTTTAACAATTTTAGGAGATTAGAACTATAAATCGTATAAGTGTCATGTCTGATGAGGTTTATCGGCTCATACTTTCATACTGATAAATGAGATGTAAATGAGATATAAATAGAGTTTTATCTAGGACTAGTGGACCTAAGCCCATTTAAAAACAGGCTAGGTCTATCAATGCGCATGCGCCCACTGCGCACGCACATTTCTGCCACGCGCGCGCCCACACACCCGTACACACCCGCCGACCCGTCCGGCCCTTTGCCCGTCATCCCTTGCCTTCTCTGCGTTCCTGCACATGAGCAGTGTGCAAATGGAACACACACAGGGACATGGGACACAGAGACAATAGGGTTTTATTATAGAGGATAAGTGGCACTAAAGTGAACCTGAGGTAAAAGTAAACTGATGAGATAAACAATGATATTTATGTTCCTACTTTTAAAAATTATTTTTTTAAAGATATCCCATGGTTTTATTTCATATGTAAACATTTACAAACTAGATTGAATTTGTTGTTGCCTATGCTCAGTGTCAGCCTAATAAGTGTCCCAGACTTAGAGAAAGGTCAATAGGTCTTGTATTTTATCTCCCTCTGCTCTCAGAAGTTGTATTCTGCACAGAAAACTTTTATGGCTCTAATTTTCTTATCAGATATTTACTATACAGTAAAGTCCCAGATATCCGACACCGGTGGGGACCGCCTTATGCCGTGTCCATGTGCTCACCAGTTTCTTGAGCAACCGGCCGAAATAGTTCCACACTTCCCCCTGAAATACTTACTGAGGCTCCAATGATATCTGGCTATTTCCCTGCGGGTTCGGAGTGGCTTTCCGGCTTCCCCAGTGCACAGGAGTTGGAGTGTAAGATGACCTGCATCGGGTCATGTGACACTCCAGCTTCCGTACACAGATGCCGGAAAGCCACTAGGAGGAGGGAGGCTGCTAGCCATCACTGGAACCTTGGTAAGTATTTCAAAGCCTGCCAGCACCCACAGAAAACCCCACAAAAGAGGTCCCCGTTATCCCTCAGGCATGCCAGTTAGTCGAGACTTCCAGTTGCCTGGATTCTGGATAACAGGAACTTTACTGTATTTCTGACAAGGTACCAACAAAACAGAAGCTGTCACTACCATGCCTAAAAAATATCTCTTTCGGGCAGCAAAATGAAGCAAGTAAAACAGACTGGTTATTAAAATGTTTTGTACTGTACATACACATTTATCGCATGTCACATGTCACCTCGGTTAACACTTTGAGATTATGCAATGGGGGAGTTAAGGTTAGGCATAGGTAGAGGGAGGGTTTTGTGTGTGAATAGGGTTCGTTTTTAGTTGTATTCAAATATCAGTATTATTTATTGCTACATCACTATCGTAAATTGTCAATTTGAATCGTAGAATGTCTGTAAATTTTACCTAAATTCTACTTGCCGAGATTGGCCGCCCAAATTTCCCGGCGCATCTTTTTCATGCATGCAATCTATGCTGCATACTTAAACAAAAAAAAAATGAGTATACTTTTTTATATAGCAGTTTATAGCTAAGATTTATGTTCTATGTAATGTAGTGTTACTGTGCAAACAAAAGTTTTGCATGAGCTTAGTTGGTCCTGGTCAATAGCATTTTTATATAGCAAAAAGAAAAACAACCTGACAAAAAAAACCTGTATTTAGAGAGCCTGTTTCTACATTTATATATGTTACTTTCAGTGTACTTGTAATGTTTTTTGTCCTTTACAGTGGAAGTGACAAGCTTACTTTCTAACTATGATATGTCAGTCTGCCAGAAGATCCCCACCACTGACCCTAGATCAAGCGTCACATGACCCAATGTTCAGCTCATAGCTATATGATGGGCAGCTTGATTGTCTTTGCCGCATGCAGAGAAGATAATGAAAGGGCAGATGAAAGATAATTATGGGCCATAAAGACAGATTTATACAAACTGCTGGAGCAGCTAATAGAAGGAAACCAGAAAATGAACAGCCTGTGTTTAATGGTCGTCTGACAGTAAGCATTAAACTCAGTTCTGTATCTGAAATTTCATGTGCTCTTAAGAGATTGCACTTTCTCCAAAGGTGAAACAAGGATACGTAATTTTTAAGCAAGTAACTGAAAAACAAAAGACATCAGATATTTAATGAGCTAGAATAGATTGAAGCTATCATACAAGTAGAGAAGAATGCTTTTAACCACCTGAGCGGTCTGGACGAGCTCAGCTCGTCCAACACCGCCGGAGGTCGCCGCTCAGGCCCTGCTGGGCCGATTTTTATCAAATAAAGTGCAGCACACGCAGCCGGCACTTTGCCAGCCGCGTGTGCTGCCTGATCGCCGCCGCTCTGCGGCGATTCGCCGCGAGCAGCGGCGAAAGAGGGCCCCCCTAGCCGCCTGAGCCCTGCGCAGCCGGAACAAAAAGTTCCGGCCAGCGCTAAGGGCTGGATCGGAGGCGGCTGACGTCAGGACGTCGGCTGACGTCGATGACGTCACTCCACTCGTTGCTATGGCGACGATATAAGCAAAACAAGGAAGGCCGCTCATTGCGGCCTTCCTTGTTTATTATGGGCGCCGGAGGCGATCGGAAGATCGCCTCCGGAGCGCCCTCTAGTGGGCTTTCATGCAGCCAACTTTTAGTTGGCTGCATGAAATAGTTTTTTTTTTATTTAAAAAAAACCCTCCCGCAGCCACCCTGGCGATTTAATCAGAACGCCAGGGTGGTTAAGAAACACTTGCAGACAGAGGAATTCTCACAGTATCTATTACCAAAGCATTCTGAAACCTTTGTACGGGTTTTATTTTCTTCCACAAATATTCATGAAACATTTTTGAACTAGAACCAATATTCAATTTAGCAAAAGTAACATCAGTGACAATTATCCGAATACTCAGTAATAAATATCTTGCCTAAAAAGCTCCAGGCTGGTGGTGAACTTAACACAAAATGAAAGCCACCACAATAGGTTGATGTTTTTATTGAGAACAATAACATACACCCACGGTTAGGTGGGAGGCTGAGTATGGTGATGTTACTATCTCCCCTACCTTTTCTAGGAAGCTATTATCGTTGGGGTCGCCCCACAAGCCCGAGTGAGGAAAGGATTATTTGGTATCTTGGGTTGGTGAGTTGGTGTCTTTCAGGTAATCTTTGCTTGAAGATACTCATCCTATAACACCTATTATTTTTTCAACCTTTTTTAATTGGCTCTCAGTTGTTCTGCATTTTATATTGAGAATCTTCCTTCTGATAAGGTGTATTGTCCTTCTGAAATTGGTCAATGCCATCAAGGAAAACTGTTGTCATGAAAGGTTGTACGTGGTTGGTCATATCATTTAGGGACTGTGCACATTGCATTGCTGAGCGGATTTCAGCAAAGGGGGTTAGGGGGGAGGGGGGAAGAGGCATCCAAGGAGAGATAAAAGTATGTTAAAAACAGTTTAAAAAAAAGGGGAGAAGGTGGCTTACCTCAATAGATGCTACAATTCATTGGCCCTAAAGACACTAAGAGATTGGCTTTGGTATTGCACTGGCACAATTATTGGCTTGAGGTAATGGGCGATAGGTAGGTAATAGCATGCAAAAAGCGACACTCGCCACCATCTTAATAAACACTTTTTGCTTTATAAATTGTGTCATCTATTAAGGAAGGCCACCTTTTCCCCTTTATTTTAACTGTTTTTAAAGTAGGGTTTTATTTATCCTCGGGTGCCGCTTCCCTCTATTGTGTTCTATACCCTCATCTGGAGGGCAAATAGATCTCTAGCAAGTTTAATTACTTTTTATTAGCGCTGTGGATATCTTGATCGTTGTAACTGTATTTTGAGTAATGGGGATATACTGTACCTTTATCCATTTAACAGCTGAAGGTCCTATTGGCGCAGGTGCCGTTTGTTGTATATTCAGGTGACGGGTCTCTAGCTCCATTATGCAAAACTGGGGCCCTTATTTCTTCCAAGAGAGTGACTACATCAAGTTCACTCCAGTTCCACCCCAGTGGAGATCAGTTTAACCACTTGAGGACCATAGTGGTAAACCCCCCTAAAGACCAGGCTGTTTTTAGCATAATTGGCCACGGCAGCTTTAAGGCCAAGCTGCAGGCTGCACAACACAGCACATGAGTTACCCACCCCCCCCCTTTTCTCCTCACCAACAGAGCTCTCTGTTGGTGGGGTCTGATCGCCCCCCTTGTGTTTATTTTTTTTAAATAAATATTTATGTTCTTATTTTTTTCATATTTTTAACAATTTCTGGGCTTTTTTTGCCAATCCCCTCCCTCCCCCCAGCTGGCCAATCACGGAAATCGGCTGTCATAGGCTTCTGCCTATGAGAGCCGATCGCTCTTTTGTCCCAGAGGGAAAACCGTGTCCCATGGCTGTCCCCAGTACAGTGCTGCTGCCGATCGCAGCGCTGTACTGTGTAAATAGATGGCGATCACACCGTCTAACAGTCTCCCGAGCGGCAATAGACTGAAGATGGGGCAGAGCTCCGCCTGCCGAGAAGGAGATGCGCACGCACCCTGTGCGTGATCTCCTTCAGTAGCCGGCTCCAGGACCTGATGTCAATTGGCGTTAGGCGGTCCTGGGGCTGCTGCCGCAACCATGCCCATTGGCGTGGGGCAGTCTTTAAGTAGTTAAAGGATACCCGAAGTGACATGTGACATGATGAGATAGACATGTGTATGTACAGTGCCTAGCACACAAATAACTATGCTGTGTTCCTTTTTTTCTTTCTCTATCTAAAAGAGTTAAATATCAGTTATGTAAATGGCTGGCTCAGTCCCGACTCAGACAGGAAGTGATTGCAGTGTGACCCTCACTGATAAGAAATTACAACTATAAAACCCTTTCCTAGCAGAAAATGGCTTCTGAGAGCAAGAAAGAGATAAAAAGAGGAATTTCCTATCAGTGAGGGTCACACTGTAGTCACTTCCTGTCTGAGTCAGGACTGAGTCAGCCACCTACATACATGATACTTAACTCTTTCAGGCAGAGAAAAAAAAAAGGAACACAGCATAGTTTTTTGTGTGTTAGGCACTGTACATACACATGTCTATCTCATCATGTGGCATGTCACTTCGGGTATCCTTTAAGATCTCTACCTGCTCTATTGGTAGTGGTAGGTTCCTCCCTCAGCAACCTCATCTTGTCTCTGTGCTTTTTTAAGGTGACCTGTCATCTTGCTATGCCCCAGTTCAGCAACATATACTAGTGTATGGTAGGGATAAGATTGTGAGCTTCTCTGAGGGGCAGTTGGTGACATGATTATGTACTCTTCTTTAAAGTGCTGTAAAAGATGTCAGGTTTATGCAAAAACATAATAATAATATGGTATAGCCATTAGACCATGGCTATGGTAGGAATTAGACTGTGAGGTCCTTGAGGACAGTGAACTATGACTATGTACTCTGTAACGTGCTATATACAGTGGGATGCGAAAGTATAGACAGCGTTGTTAATCGTCATGATTTTCCTGTATAAATCGTTGGTTGTTACAATAAAAAATGCCAGTTAAATATATTATATAATAGACACACACAGTGATATTTGAGAAGTGAAATTAAGTTTATTGGATTTACAGAAATGTGCGATAATTGTTTAAACAAAATTAGGCATAAATTTGGGCACCACAAAAAAGAAATTAAATCAATATTTAGTACATCCTCCTTTTGCAGAAATTACAGCCTCTAAATGCTTCCTGTAGGTTCCAATGAGAGTCTGGATTCTGGTTGAAGGTATTTCAGACCATTCCTCTTTACAAAACATCTCAAGTTCATTCAGGTTTGATGGCTTCCGAGCATGGACAGTTCTCTTTAACTCCCACCACAGATTTTCAATTATATTTACAGTAGGTCTGGGGACTGAGATGGCCCTTCCAGAATGTTGTACTTGTTCCTCTGCATGAATGCCTTAGTGGATTTTGAGCAGTATTTAGGGTCGTTGTCTTGTTGAAAGATCCAGCCCCGGTGCAGCTTCAGCTTTGTCACTGATTCCTGGACATTGGTCTCCAGAATCTGCTGATACTGAGTGGAATCCATGCATCCCTCAACTTTGACAAGATTACCAGTCTCTGCACTGGCCACACAGCCCCACAGCATGATGGAACCACCACCACATTTTACTGTAGGTAGCAGGTGTTTTTCTTGAAATGCTGTGTTGTTTTTCCTCCATGCATAACCCCCTTGTTATGCCCAATTAACGCAATTTTAGTTTCATCAGTTTACAGCACCTTATTCTAAAATGAAGCTGGCTTGTCCAAATGTACTTTAGCATACCTCAAGTGGCTTTGTTTGTGCTGTGGGCGGCAAAAACGCTTCCTCTGCATACAGCATGTCCTTGTGTAAAGTGTGTTGAATGGTTGAAGGATGCAAATGACTCCATTTGCAGCAAGATGATGTTATAGATCTTTAGTGCTGGTCTGTGGGTTAACTCTGACTGGTCTTACCATTCGTCTCTTCTGTTTATCCAAGATTTTTCTTGGTCTGCCACATCGAGCCTTAACTTGAACTGAGCCTGTGGTCTTCCATTTCCTCAATATGTTCCTAACTGTGGAATCAGACAGCTGGAATCTCTGAGACAGCTTTCTGTATCCTTCCCTTAAACCATGATGGTGAACAATCTTTGTCTTCAGGTCATTTGAGAGTTGTTTTGAGACCCCCCAATTTATAAGAGGAGGGAAACTTACAACTGACCCCCTTAAATACTCTTTCTTATAATTGGATTCACCTGTATATGTAGGTCAGGGGTCACTGAGCTTTCCAAGTCAATTTGAGTTCCAATAATTAGTTTTAAAGGTTTTGGAATCGATAAAATGACAACAGTGCCCAAATATATGCACCTGCCTAACTTTATTTAAACAATGATTGCACACTTTCTGTAAATCTAATAAACTTAATTTTTACTTCTAAAATATCACTGTGTGTGTCCCCTATATGATATATTTACCTGACATTTTTTATCGTAACAACCAACGATTTATACAGGAAAATCATGACGATTAACAAGGTTGCCCAAACTTTCGCATCCCATTGTAACAACATAATAATAGTACCTTTTCCTTCTAATGCCATTGTTGTGCCAACTGCTTTTAGCTTCCCTTTAGTGCCTTTTGCTTTTAGCTACCTTTTAGTGCTTCATGCTTGATGCTCCAACATAGCAAACCTCTGTTTGTTGCTCCTGTATAGTGTTCCCTTCTTGTAGCTGGCCTGTAGTGCTTCTGCATCAAGTTCCCCTGTAGTGCCTATTGGTTTTACCTCCTCTGTAGTGGCCACAGTTATAGTGGCTTCTAGCTATTGTACTTCCCTGCTATTGCTTCCTTGTGCAGAGCTGGCCATATCATGATGCCGAGGGTAGTTGGGTGACTCGAGGGGGAAGAAGAGAGTACTGGTGGGGACATGTAGCTAAGATACGGCTGCTCCACTGGTAACTCTGCAACAAGAGGGAGAGATGAATCACCCAAATTGCATGCCTTTGTGGCCTTTGTAGAAACTTCTAGCCAACTTCTAGCAGTACCTTCAAGAATTAGTGCTCACTTACTGCAAAATACATCTTATCCTGTAACAGGTGTCACTGGAACACGATGGTCAATATATATGGTGTGGCAAACTGTTATCTTTATGTGGCTTAACTTCATTTCCGAAACTATGCTGGCATTGGGGAAAGTCAAAGCACAAAAGAGACAAGCAGATGTACAAATCTATTGTGAGCGATTACAAATAATTGATGATGTATTGCTTTGCCATTATCACTGTTTTAGAATTTCAGTACTGTTTTGACAGCAGTGCATATGGAGAGTAATTCCTCTTTTATGCCTATATGACCAGATAGACAAAATGTAGCTTTCAGAAGGTAGACAGTTCTATAAAATGTAAACTGGAATGAGCAGGGTCCTTTTCTCCTATTTCATAGCCTGTGCTTCTTGTTTAAGCAAGATTGTTAAATGCACCCCTTATTATTAATTGAACCATGTTGCATAGCGGTATTGGCATATCATAAATAGAAAAGAAGACAAAGGAGACTGATAATAACATCAAATTGTCATTCAAGTTGTATAATTGTTCCCTATAATAAATTTTCATTCTATGGTTCATATCTTTTATTTAAGAAGAAAGAAAACAAAACAAAAAATAACAACTTGCACGTACGGTATAGGTTGTATAGAGCATGTAAAATGCTATATGCTAATAATAAGGAACAAGGCATAAGGTACAGTATAACGAGTACATGTGTTCCTTGTCTTTACCATGGTGTACAATGCAATAATTGAGATTACTAGTTTAGTAATAAGGTTTGGACTGCGTCTGTCATGAATGCGTTGAATAAATGCTGGGCAGCAGCTGATTCTGTCACCATTACATTGTAATTTTCCAGGAACTTGGCCGCATGAAATACTCTTGTTAGACGTGTTGTAATTTCTTTCTGGTTCTTGGAATGCACAGAAATTATCCTGTCTGCCCAGTTAATATTACAATGAAGGTTTTCATAAATAATAATCAGGTGGGGGGTGTTTAATAGTGTTCTCTGCCCAAACAATATGACATCTCACATTCTGACGTTCAAAGCAGCGTAAATTTAGTATATAGGAGAATTAGTTTGGCGTCGGAGGAAGCCCTATAGTAGTAATATTATATTACCAGTATTATACTATGTAAGCACAGCTCACAGGAAACTAATGATGATTGTAATCTGATCATTACCATTACGTGAAAGTTCACATACATTTTCGCAGTTATGGCCATTTGTAATTAAGAATTGGACATACAACTGATCTTGTATAATCCATTTGTAACTTGGTGTAATTTTCACACGATTTCATGCCGACGTCAGCGATTAATAGCAAAGCCTCCATACATGTGATTGGGCTCTATTCACAAAGCATTACCGCATTTGGTAACGCTGAAAACAGCTGATTTTACCAATCACTTCCCCAAATTCCAATTCTCTAAACCAATCTATTACCGCACTGAACATTAGAGTTACCAACTAGTGAAGTAAATTGATTACTTGTGCAGTAATTGCCTCAGGAAATTGCAATTCACAAAGATTTACTCGTTCGGTAAATCAGGCAAAAGTGTTTGATATTTTTTGCCAGCAGCCAGTAACTTTTTCGCTGCTCTCTACCGGTAACTTGACAGGCAGCCTTTAGGGAGAGCCAGGCAGCCAATAGGGAGAGCCACAAAGCCTGCTTCTCACTCTGATTTGATTCAGTAAATTACCGAAATTCTGCCTCATGCGGACAATATTTAGTGAATCTGGGAAAAAAGTGTAAAACACAGAATGAGGTATTTTACCAACCAAAAGGATTTTACGGACTTGCCCTTAGTGAATAGAACCCATTGTTACAAAAATTGCTATGCATGTTAAGGAGAAGAGTGGGAAAAAGTAAAAAAAAAAATACCTTGGAGTTTAAAAAAAAAAAAAAACCTTGGAGTTTAAAAAAAAAAAAAAAAAAACAATTTTAGAAATGCAAAGGAAAACGTTTTTTACATAGTAATTTTTCTGAATTTAAAAAACATTTTTCCTTTGCACTTTTATGGTGACTATGGCATGTATGGGGGCTGTGCTATTAACTGCTAAAGTCAGCATGAGAGTATGCAAATATTATGCAACATTACAAAATTAAGGTTCTTGATTATGTTTAATTGTTTTTATGTTTACAATTAGTTATGATTTTTCCCAAAATTTTGCATTATGATTTCGCATCATAATTGCGAATTAGGATGCAAAATTATGATTATGCAAAATTTGTTTTCATTTCTACGTAAAACTCCTATAACTCCTATCCCAATCTACCCTCTTACAAAAATCCTCCTATTCTCTAACTCTCTCACTGACCCTCCTATTGTGAACACCTAACACTATACTTCCTACTAGTACTCCTAACACTATAATTCAATGGATCATGGTACCGTAAATGGTGCCTATGGATGACCTATAATTCTATTGATTTAACCAACGATTAGATTTTCTGAATGATTCTTTTAGTCTGATTGGATTGTTTCTCATAGTCTCGTCTGTAAGTGGGCTGCAACGATTGGATCAGCCAACGTATCATTCCAGAAATTGGATCATTAATGGGCATTTTTCCACCATCCTTCCTACCGCTATACCTAATGCTTTCTTTCTTGGCACAACACCTAACACTAACCTTCTTACCACTGCGCCTTATGCTAACTTCTTACCGCTACACCTACCCCGCTGATTGATCATCTTACCAGTTGCCAATCAGCACAGCCCACATGCCAAATTCACCCCCCCGGCACTGCATAGTCGAAATTTAACACTGCATGCCATGGTACCCTCAGAGGCGCAATGGAAACTATTGCATTGAAAATAACCGCTCCGTTCAAAACATGTTAGTACATTTCACAGGCTCAATAGATGAACAAGAACCTCATATACATCTGCCTTAGTAATTGTGCCTCTATCTGTATTAGCGACGCAAACAGAGAATAGAGATAACAAGCAAGGAAACAAAGTTATTGTTGTAATAACCCTACACATGTGCTGCTTCTTCCTGACAGTCTTCGAAAGAATACATAGTTAATGAGAGTCTTATATTTGACTAGCATTATGTTCTTCAGAAGAATATAAAACTAAAGTAGTACATAATGAAAAACATCAAAATAATGACATGATGCTCTACCAATATAAGTGTAAAGTAAAATAAATATAATGCTGTACGTTTTTTTGGATTGTTGTTACGGTACTTTTCTGCAAAAGCTTTTATTTTAACCAGTACTGCCACACTTCCTGTGTTGGGTTGGCAGTGGGAGTTAATTGCTGAGATTCTACTTTTGTTGTTACCTTATATCCAGAAAAACTACTAGGTGATATAAGCCACTGAGCTTCAATATGGTCACAGAGACACATTATCTACCCAGCACCACTGTTCAGACAATTTGTATTTGCCTGGTGTTGGAGGACAGCATTAACAGCTGACAGTCTAAACTTGATAATACAGAGACGCCATGGGGCATAACATCTGTTAAAAACTGATTAAAAAGAGGTAGTGGTGGACTTACCACCAGAAATATTCACACCGTTTTGTAGTAAATGACTTTCATCCCAAGTGGGGTTGGGCTTATTCTGCCCACCTGCACTACAACTAGTCACCTGGTTGGTGACTTTACTAGTGAGTATCTGTCTATAGGATAATCTCCCACTTACAAAAAAAAACTACACTATCATGGGCTCAATGTCTTATTAAATCTATTTTTTGTAAACGATTTTTAATTTATTAACAGCTAACAGTCATCGTCAGGGATCATGGGGACTATACTTTTGTCCCCAAAAGGCATTTGGTTCAGAGGACACATTAATCCCACCCAATGGCCTTGGTGCTAGAACATAACACTAGAATTATTTTATTAGGATGTTTAAAATTATATTTAGGTGTCAGCAAACTTGATTATTACTATTTTGAAAGTTAATCGAATCAGAGTACACACTAGATGCATTGGCTACTCTGAATGAGGTTGCTCTTTAACCCATTAGCAGCTTCAGAGGAATTATCTGGTTTGTGATAAGAGCACTGCTTTTGACCTCAGCCGGCAGAACCCGTTGTGCTGTAAATTTGTGAAATGCTTTGATATCTCTCTGCTAGCAGTGGTTATAGAAACTGAAAGCAGATGTCATCTGTTATTGTCTCACACTGCCCCTAGTGACAAATGGTTGTAAATACACATTACAGCAGTATTAATTAGTAGCAAGGAAATCTAACAGATAAGAAATAAAAAAAAGTGCTAAAATAAACTGGCCTAGAGCATTTACAAGCCTCTAAATAAATTGGCTGCTAAAGAGTTAAAGAATAAATTCTGTAAAGTTTCACTGGATCTGTCACTAAATAGGTACTAAACCTGTCACTAAATAATAATGTAATTTTAATTTAGCATCTGAAATGTTACTCTCTGATTAAAGTAGTACATAGTTCCAAGTGACCCCTATTAGCAAAAGAAAGGAAAGATTGTTGTAGGGAAGAATTCCTTTTGTTGGGTAACTTCACAAAGAGTTTCGTGAAAATGTACACTCCTTTTTCATGCAATGATATACAAAGGAATGTGAAATCACAAACTTTCTTCATTCATTTTTATAATATCACTTGAAAAAAAGGAAATTAAAGTTTCCCAAAATAAATCTATTTCACTTCTATTACATTTGAAAACTTCTTTAGGATGTAAACAGGAAAAGCTAAAAAAGCAGGCAAAAGTCATAGGTATTGGCCAAGCTTTCTGATGGGTTCTATTGATCACTCCTTTTCAGAATAGTTGGCTAGTAGGTGTCTTCTGCACTTAAGATTATCACAGAAATTGGCCAATGACCAGATGAGGTGACTGCCTCTGCTTACACAAGGCAACTTCAAACCACAAATCCATCACATGCAATGTTAAGGCTCATTGACATGGTTGTCTAAAAGGGAAACTTGGCAAGAATTTCTGACCTTAGCTAAGATTTCCTAAATGTCAAAGTGAAGAGTCTCTTTTCACACTTTCAGCATTATTGGCAAAACATTTCTTCTCTAACCATTAATAGCAATGTTTCAGCCAAGCCTAATATAGAGTGTATTTCTTCTCCCACCCCATTGCAAGGACAACAGATGGAATGCCACCCCAATTACCATGAATATTGATGCAATTCTGCATTAAAAAAAAGGTGAACAAAACCTAATTAAACATTCTAAACGTAAGCACTTACATATTTACACAACATAGAACTTCAAAGCATACCTAAAGCGTATGTTTAATTCAAAATTGAATAATGGGCAGTGCTACTATATTTTACTGCAAAAGCACTCAAACCCTTTAGCCCTTTAGACAGGAAGCACGTTCAAGTACCATTTTCCCCCTCCTCAATTAGTCGACTCTGACTAATTGACTCTGTATTGACTGATTAGGTCTTCTGGCAGCCCATCGAACTCTCAGTAGCTTTCTCCATACCCACAGTTGAAAAGCATACATTTTTCTATGCATGATCTTATTTATAGTCCAACTTTCACAGCCATAAAGGATTACTGGGAAGATCATGACTTTAACTATGCTGATTTTTGTTGGTAAAGTAACGTTTCTATACTGTAGTATCTTGTCAAAGTTTGACATAGCTTTCCTTCCAAGCAACAAGCGTCTCTGCAGAGATCTAAGATCCCAGGAAGGTTAAATTTGTTATAACTTGTGGTTTTTCCATATTGATTTGCAGATGGTTCATTGGAGCAGATGACATAAGTTCAGTTTTCTTGATGTTAAAGTGGATTTGAGATGAAAAACTAACTATAACAAGCAACTTGTCTATATATCTTATTTAAAGTTATCTAAAGTTTAAATAGTTTACACAGCAAATCTAACTGCAAACAGCTTCAACAGTATATGATCATTTCTTCCTGTGATACAATGAGAGCAGCCATATTCTGCTAGTCATCATCCCACACAGGCAAGTTGCTCTGCATCTCCACCTCTAAACATGTGAAAACTCCAATTCCCTCTTTTACTTCTTGCCTCTGAAATCTCTGGCTAGTAATGCCTCCTCCTCCTCCTTTGTGAAAAGCCCCCCCCTCCCCAGACTGAGCTCCCATAAGCGTTTTGCTACATGGGACCCAGAATGCCTAGGCACTGGAGGAGCTGTGGGCAAGGCTTGTTTAGTTTATAGGGAAGTAAGGTAGTAAGACAAAAAAAAAGTATTTGGCTTGAGGAATGCCCTATAAACTATATGTAAGGGGCACAACTAGGCAACGAGTAAAAGTTTATCTCGGATCCACTTTAAGCAGTAGACCAGCTTTGGCACTTTCTTGTTTGACATTCATGACTAGGCATGCATGTCTAGTAAACGTGCAAATTTACACTGGGCATGTGTGAGTTCATGAATGCTGCATGTCCAGTAAAGGGAAACACTTGCCCACAAGTTATTCCTTCTACCAGGCATGTGCCATCTTGTTTATTAGTACAGATGCTCCCAGCACAAGGTAAGAAAAAAAGTGCTGTAATGGGCAATAGAAGGGATGCTGTAACCCAGGGAGACCTATAACTGCTTGATATAAGTTCTAAGAGCACCACCCATTATTGAATTTTGAATTTAAACGTTAGTTCATGTTTGCTTTAAGGATGTACATCATAATGCATTTTATTATACATTTTCAAGAGTTAATCACTGCAGCACTGACTGCTAGAAGTCTAAAGGTTAGTATAGAATGAGCCATAGCTTAAAGAGACTCTGTAACATCAAAAACCTCCCCTGGGGGGTACTCACCTCGGGGGGGGGGGGAGCCTCCGGATCCTAATGAGGCTTCCCACGCCGTCCTCTGTCCCACGGGGGTCTTGCTGCAGCCCTCCGAACAGCCGGCGACAGACCCGACTGTAGATTCAATATTTACCTTTGCCGGCTCCAGCGGGGGCACTGTGGCTGCTTTCGGCTCGGAAATAGATGGAAATACCCGATCTCCGTCCGGTCCGCTCTACTGCGCAGGCGCCGGAAACTTGCGCCTGCGCAGTAGAGCAGACCCGACGGTGATCGGGTATTTCCGCCTACTTCGGAGCCGACAGCCGTCAGAGCGCCTGCGCAGGAGCCGGGAAGGTAAATATTGACGTCACCGCTGCACGGAGGGCTACAGCGAGACCCCCGAGGGATGCAGGACGGCGTGGGAAGCCTCATAAGGATCCGGAGGCTTCCCCCACCCGAGGTGAGTACCCCCCAGGGGACGTTTTGACGTTACAGTTCCTCTTCAAGAAAAGATTATCATGACGTTCACGAAGACCATATGCAATATATTTTCAGTATTCAGCAGCATGAAATCCTGTTATATCCCAGCCTATTGCAAGTACCCTGTTACATGTGTATCCCAGCAGCCGCAGAACACTGTGATTGCTCATTAATGAAATAGAGACACTGATGCTTCGCTCATCATTAAAGGCTCTGCGTTTTCTATAATGATTGATGCCATCTCATTGTGTATACGAAAGGGGATGATTATGCTCGAGTCACTTGTCAGATTAACACACTTCAATGCCTACAATGTATTGATTTGTACTGAATTAAAGACCACCCTGACATGAAATTATTAATTTATTATTTCTTGAATAGATAAAAGTATAATAAAAGTGAATACATTTTATCTTTTTTTTTTTTTTTAAGAAAAAAAGTCTTCGAAAATTGCTGGGTTGTAAAAAGATGCTTCTTTTGTACAACTGTTTTTCTTGCCATTTGGATATACTGAGTGGTTTGGAGAGAGAAAATTCTTATTATAGCCTGTATTGTATGGATCATGCATGGCTTTGTATGACTACTGCAGTTGTATTGTTCTTATCTGCATGAAAGAAGCATGACCTATATTTCTGCTTACACCCTGTATTGGTGAGTCATTTTACACCTCAATTCATACCCAGGGTTATAGTACGGCCCAATTAGTCTTTAGACAAAACTTTTGCCATTGCAAGCCAATATGAATGCTACAGCTAGACTTGGCTATCCATTTTACTAGTCAAAGTATAATGTACTCGTCTTCATAAAACAGGATATATTTGCCTTTATCTTTTGCTCCTCTCTGCAAATCTGATCTCCGGCTCCTAAAGGTACTCATACACTTATATATTACCACCCGATCTGGCAAAAAGTTCAATTCAATTCTAATTGGAATCAATTAAGAGATTAATTAATTTATATTACACACAGAGCATAGATTTTCAGTAGATAACAATTTTAAACTTTGGGCACCTCCTACATTGTAATATAACTTAGAGGTATGAACTCATATAAAACATTTGGCCAATGTTTTCAGTCCTCCAATGATCTACTATTGCCTTCCTCACTCACAACCTCTTCCAATACTTGGATCTAAGATATCTCAAGAGCTACTCACATTCTCTATAGAATACCCAAGCAGCTTAGGGTGACCCAAAACCACTAGAAATGATTCCTCTTGTCTTGTTAAAGGGACTCCGAGCAGCTCTCATGGGCATTCCTTTTAAGGCAGACGACTTCCAACAAAGTCGTGCTATGACCCCTCTGGAGGAGCCTCTTGCAATGGCCATGTGTGTCACTTCCTCTTCCGGCTTCATTTAGTGATGCACTTTTCTAACAGAGAAGACAGGGGTGACCCGGAAGTTATAACATAGCCAAGATGGCAGCCACGAATTTTAAAGTGAAATGGAATGAAAACTATTTGGTGTAGAATGGCGATTCAGGCATCAAATGAAAGGGGAGAGCACAAACTACAGACACGTATGCATCTTTAAGTACTTTGCAGTACTGGTCAGAGTCTTAAAGGCATGCTCATGAGAGGTGCTCGGAGTCCCTTTAAGATGGCAACACAACAAGCAATCGGAAACTTAGAAATCAAAATTCCATGGAAATCAGTTCATCCCTAAGCCTTACTTGTGAACTGCACATTCCAGTGGAAGCCCAAATTGTGACATACCACCAGCCTTTAAAAACAGTTAAGTGTGATGATATAATACTGAGATCTGGCTTGGTTTACACTTGGTGAGATCTGGTTGGTTTAGACAAAAAAAAACAGACACTTTATCTATTTTAGGAACTGCAAAAAGGACATGTTGACAGATCCAATGTTAAAAATAGAATCAATTTCCTGCATCAGCTCTTGACTGCAAAAGGATTACAATAGACTACCAAAGCAGATACTGCACTGTCCATTTCAGCTGGCCATTAGAGTGTTCCAACTCCAGTGTGGGTCCTTTCTGTCTGTTGCATTGATATCATCTGGCTATCTCTGATGTTCTGCCTGCCTCCATGGTCTCTTTATGCTACCGTATATACTCGAGTATAAGCCGAGTTTTTGAGGTCACAAAAGTGGCTCAGAAGTGTGGGTCTTGGCCTATACTCGAGTCAACAGTCAATAGTTTGCCTCCCGAGTGCCCTTCTCCCACCGCAATGTGACTAATAAGACCAGCAGTATTGGTCGCTTTAGCCCCGCCCCCACCGTGATCGCCATGTACAGAGATGTAGTGATAAAACATTTGGTATCCATGTCACTCTTCCTCCACCTCCCCCCATCCCGGATGCTAAACTGATAGGTGAGAAACCGCCAGTCCTGTGGTGATTGTGTCCCTGTCAGGAGCCCAGCGTTAATGACCATTTTAACTCCGCCCCCACCGTGATCACAATGTACAGGCTTGTAGCGATAAAACATTTGGTATCCGTGTCACTCTTCCCCCAGCCCCCCACCCGGGAAATGTGAGAAACCGCCAGACCTGTGGTTATTCTGTGTCCCAGAGAGCGATTTCACATGTTGGTCCGGTCCGCGTTGGGATCCCTCATGTTGGTCAGTTGCAGGCTCATCACTATCATTCCAGCACTCAGTGGTGCATGTGATAACAATGTGACAGCAATGAGCCTGCATCTGACGCTGCAGAGGAATCCTTACAGCGTGGACCGGCATGTGAAATTTACACACATCGCTCTCCATATCCAGATGATGTGACACAGAATCACCACAGGTCTGGCGGTTTATCACATTTCCCGGGGAAGGGGGAAGGGGGAAGAGTGACACGGATACCAATATAGATATGTTTTATCACGACAACTCTGTACATGGTGGGGGACAGGTCTAAAGTGGCCATTAACGCTGGGCTCCTGATGGGGACGCAGACATCACAGGTCTGGCAGTGGCGCACATTTCAATCTGGCAGGGGTGGGGAGGCATGGGGGATAGCATGGACACCAAATGTTTCATCACTCTACAACTCTGCGCATGGCAGGGGCAAAGCTAAAATGGCCTTTAGCACTGAACTGCTTATTAACATTGTGGTGAGGGGAGTAATGGTTAGCCACAGAGGGAAGGAGGTATGCCATGGAAAGTCTGTATAATATTGTCATAAAAAGAAAAAACGACTAAGTTTGATAACTTGCTACAGGCTAATGCTGGTGCATTTGTTGCTTCGGCTTATACTCGAGTCAGTCATTTTTCCTATGTTTTTAAGGTGAAAGTTGGGTGTTCGGCTTATACTTGGGTCGGCTTATAGTCAAGTATATACGGTATATGATTGCACCTGATGGCTACCTTTATTAACTACTGTTCCTTCTTTGAACTGCCCCTCTACTGACTATTTTTGCCCCACTCTTTTGTTTTCCGATGGTAATGTCAAATGTTGCCGCTAAGATGAATCCATGGGCCAATACCCAGCACTGTTAAGCCTTCAATTTATTAAACACTAGACTTTAGGGCCGTTACAACAACAGACCCTAGAACAGTCCCTCCTCCCTTTTATTTTTTCTCTTCCTGTACCCTCCCTTCCTCCACCTGTTTTTCCTATATAACTTCTAGTCCTCTGAGCCTGGTCTCTGTCTACCTTCACCCTGAGCAGGGCCAGATTTCTGGATCTAGGGGTGTCACTGGAATGACTGTACACTGCAGTCTAGCAAGGCTATGTGAAAGAAAAGCTACGAGTACATGATTACTATTGCAAAGTGTGCTTTGTAATAAACATCGTAATAGGAGAACAGAGGAGCTAGCAGGATAAAAATTGATAAAACTTGCTGGGAGAAAGCAGTGGACTTACCTCCGGAAAGCAGACACGAAAAACTGTCTGAATTTATACAAACACATTTATTATAGGTACCCCAAAGGATGCAACGCGTTTCGCAGGCACAGCCCGCATCATCAGGCAATAAAGTGGGGACAAAGTGTGGACAAGAGACAATAATTTATTGTCTCTTGTCCACAGTTTGTCCTAACTTTATTGCCTGATGAAGCGGGCTGTGCCTCCGAAACGCATTGCATCCTTTGGGGTACCTATAATAAATGTGGTTGTATAAATTCAGACATTTTTTTCATGTCTGCTTTCTGGAGGTAAGTCCACTGCTTCCTCCAAGCAATTTTTAAAGTTTTATCAATTTTTATTCTGCTGGCGCCTCTGTTCTCCTATTACGATACTACGTCCACCCCTGGTGGAGGAGTGACTTACCCCTTTATTTCTGGCCTACAGAGAGCGACATCTTAATCCTGAGTGAGAACAGGTCTAATCTCCTCACCTGCATATACAGTAGTTGCCTATGTGGTAACCCATGTTTGTGAGTATCTACATCTCACTATTCATATTTTCCACTTGTTATTAACATACTACACTATATTGGGCTCTCTATTTCTTCATTTGTATTTTGTAATAGACATGTCATGACTCTAATGTTGCCTTTTCTTTTTCAATAAACTTCTTTGAAACTAAATTACATAGTTTGGCCGGTAATACATTTAAAATATATGTATTTGAACATTATAAATAGTCGTTAGGGCTGAAGTTCTGCTTCTTGTTTGAGCATTATAGTTATCAGTATACAATACATTCCTGTATCTTGCGCGAACCTGAAGTCACCAAGACCCAAAGGCTGCTAAACACTAGCTTCATGCTTGGGCAGGCATTTTAATGACAGTAATAATAGTGTTGAACATACTCTTTTCCATACTGAAAGTCTGATTGAAACTTGCAATTAGCTTAACGTTCAGTACATATTTACAACAAATTTATCAAGTTACTTACGTCCATGAATTCTGCATTGGCTTTGGGTCCTGTTGTTTCATTCAGGATTTTAATAGCCACAGGGATCTTTACTGTTTCCCCTTCAGGAACCCATATGCCCTAAGAAAAATAATAATGATGATGATGATTACTATTATTGTTGCACATAGCAGTATCTAGAAACGTTTTTGAATGTGATTACAGGAGCAAGATACAGGAGCATGCAGTAAAGTAACGTTTACAGTGATTTTCCTGGTCTCAGATCAGAAAACACTTCCAATATCTATATATTGCTGTATAATGAATGTAGTCCTGCTCTCCAAGTGATGTTTAGCCTAGGCTGATTGAATATGTGGAATTACCCCCCCCCCCCCCCCCCAAGCATCCAGGTATATTTTCTACTGGCTATAGAACTCTCAGTAACAAAGCATTCTACCTGACAGGACTAAAGAAAGATGTTATCAACTGGGATACATTTCAGAATGTAAATCGGAAAGATTTTACAATGGGCAAACACTGACTTAATAATTTATAAATTAATATTGTAAAAAATAAGCATTTGTATTCATTATGTTTGTGTCACTATAGTGCCTTTTTAGTAGCACACAAGAAAGATCTGGTAAAGAAGGCGCTGGCATAGGCAGCAATAGTAAAGGCCGCGATTAGTGGCAATGAACAGTAATTATGGCACCTGATAAATAGCAGACGTTGGGGCCCGCTATTTATCGTGTACCATATTTCTCTTTAGCGCTGCTAATCATGGCTTTTACTATTACCACTACTGGTGGCAGCAGGATAGTTTAGGGTGTTAAGGGGTGGGGGTGGCATAATGTTAGGCACGGGCTAGTTAAAGTGAACCTCCGGTCTAAAAATCTACTCAGCAGAACTGAAAAGGCTTGGTGTTTCTTTAACAATTGCACAGCATCAGAACTTTGTGTTTCTTACCAAAGCATCATTTTTAGCTGCATTTTTAGCTAAGCTCCACCCATCAAAGAAAAAAAGCCCGGGCTTTTTTTCCCTGATGCTGTGCAGAGCATGATGGGATTTCCTATGTTGTTATTCATGTTGCCTAGCAACTGGGAGAGGTGCTCAGGACACAGGACAGTTGGAACTGTGTCTCATGCTCCCTGTCACCTCATTTCAACCAAAAAGATGGCTGCCATCATGAAATCAAACATTTGCCTGTTCTTTTAAAACAGGGTGGGTAAGAGATTATATTACCTATATATTTTAATTAACATAACTAATGTAAATTAATGACAGTGTGTTTGTTTAGGCTGGAGTTCCTCTTTAAGGTTAGGCACCAGTGGTTATGCACCTAGGGTTAGGCGTAGGTTAATGGAGGGTCCTGTGTGAAAGTAAGGTGAGGTTAGAGCATAGCAAAAAAAAATTGTAAAGATTACTGATATTTTACTATAGGAATTAAGTTGTAGAATAAATTTAACTGATATTCTACAATTTTACGGACATTCTACTAACAGGAGTCTCTTGCGCTATTTTTATCGTGCTCCATTTTTATAGGCATGTCACACGGGATCCACTTTCCTAAGAGTTCCTAGTGCATATGTCCAAGATAGTATTCTGCAGATCCTTGTTTACATGAATATAACTTATTTACAATGGTTCCTTTATGTGCCTGCTGGATATATTCCATTGTCATTAGTGCGTGTGTTTGAAATGTTCATTTTTATGAATTAATAAAGAATCTTTTTTATATTATTGCATAATGTAATTGTTTAATGAGCACTACAACAGTACTGATGATTATCTGCTATCCTAACAAGTTTAAATCCTTGGGGGTTACCTCTTATTACCTACCCATATTTCACACTATAATAGGACGTGGAGCCATCTGTATATTCACATTCATTTTGGAAAATGTGTAAAACCTGGATTTACTGCTAAACCTCCCATATGTCTCTGGAAACTTTGAATCAGAGAGTAAACAAGCTAGGGTAAAAAATTGCTCCTTTGTTAATATAACCCATAAATGAGCTTTGGTGACAGATTATATATTTGCATAGGATCAGCTCTCCAGGGGTCAAGAAACAAAAATAAAATTACAATATAATAATGCTCAGTACATTGCCTGCCTACAGCCTAAAAACAACTCTGGTGGTTCTGATTATCCAAACTTAACTAAGATAATTTGGGTGGTTCACATCTTCTATAATAATACTCAAATGTCTCTGCGTCCTGTCCCCGTGTGTGTCTGTGCATTCGCGCTATTGCGCATGTGCGCACGGACAGCCTTTAGGACAGGAGCAGGATGGGCCAGGGGGCCGGCATGCGCGCTGACGTGGCGGCAGTGACAGACCTAAGGTCACTAGTTTTCTATATTTCTACAGTTTAATATTCCATTACAAGTCTTGACATTATTCCACGACCTACAGTATAATGTAGACTAAACTCCGTTAAAACCTGAAGTCCTCTTTTTTTGCAGTTCAAATTGCCGTCAGACCCAGTGCTTGCATTGTGCAGCACCCAATTATATTCAGCACTTACTAGAATAGCGAACATCAACCTCATCCCAAACACTAAGAAAAACACCAAATGAAAACAGTGTTTGCAGTCAGTATATAATTTCAGCATCCATTCTTTTGATCCCTGTTGCCAATTTTCACAGTGAGTGCTTGCATGTTAACAAATTCCTAAGCCTATTCTATATGACCTTTTTTATTTTTATTCTTTCTGTGCAGTAAGTAGCTATTTCCCATTGTATTGCCTCCTGGTTATTTTATTTTTTGTGTAGTCAAAATAGTTTCTTTTAAATTTGAAATCTTTTAAGGGACCCCTAGTTTGCTGCTGTTTTCAAAGCAAATCCTCTGCCTTTTTGAGATACAAGAGCCTTGAAGGAATAGTCAGGCAAAAAAAAAAATGAGTTTCACTTACCTGGGGCTTCTACCAGCCCCATGCAGCCATCCTGTGCCCTCGCAGTCACTCACTGCTGCTCCGATCCCTAGCTAGTTTCATTTTGTGCGGACCTCGGGGTCGGCGGGCCACCACACGTACATTTGTGCGCATTCCCGCTGGTGCATGAAGCTATCGTGGACATTAACATATACATTTTACGCGTTAGTGGTGCAACACGTAAAAATGTACGCATTGCACCACTAACACGTAAAATGTATGTGTTCATGTCCGCGATAGCTTCATGCATCAGCGGGAATGTGTGCAAATGTATGCGTGGCAGCCCGCCGACCCAAGCTAGCTGGTGGCGGGGGACAAGAGCAGCAGTGAGTGACTGCGAGGGCACAGGATGGCTGCATGGGGCTGGTAGAAGACCAAGGTAGGTGAAACTCATTTTTTTTTTGCCTGACTGTAACGATTGTGGAACTTTCTCCGTGATCAGCGCACAACGCGTGCACTGACACGGCGGAAATCCTCCACAAGCGTGTAATTGCAGGCACCCAGCAAAAGGTGCTACTCACCTGTAGAGGGAAATTCCTGTCGGCAGATGGCGCTGGGGAGTGCAGAGGAACCAATCCTCTGTACCTCCACAAATGCCAGACAGGAATTGTACGAAGCGCAGAACGCAATCGCAAGAGAGGCGATTGCGAATGAGAACGAGCCAAGGGACAGGTTGTATGTGTGTGCGCCAATCCAGTCGCCACCCCGCGACCGCGCACACACAACAGCAGATATGAAATAGGAACGCGATCGCAAGAGGTGCGATCGCCAGACGTGACACAAGGCAGATCAGAATAGAATACGAGGGTAGCAAAGGCACAGCAAATAATACAATGAGAAGATGCGGAAAATAACAAACGCTAGCTAACCGCAAACACCGCACTCATTCGCAACAGTGCACACGGTTATGCGCGGTCTCCACATGATAAGCACAATAGAGACAAGCACGCCTAACTAACCATCGACAGACAAACATGAAACAGGGGACACGAACGCTTGCTTAACGGTTACCTCACCGAGCCTCCAGCAAGCGGTCGTAGCACACAAGACAGACACACGAAAACAGGGACAAGCGAGAGATAGGATCCACAGCACTAGCGAAAAGTGGCTAGCGCGATCCAGGTACAGAGTAGCAGAACAGAGGGATCCACAGCACTAGCGAAAAGTGGCTAGCGCGAACCCAGGAGACAGAACAGAAGGATCCACAGCGCTAGCGAAAAGTGGCTAGCGTGATCCCAGGAGACAGAACAGAAGAATCCACAGCGCTAGCGAAAAGTGGCTAGCGCGATCCAGAGAGGCAGAACAGAAGAGATAGCTGGTAGCAACCGCTGCACCAGCTATGCTCCAAGAACAGAGATCAGAACGACTTCCCATCGACCACCGCTGGGACAGGACAATCGCAACAGACAAACAAAACAGATAAACAATCCTAACTGCACTAGGGACATCTGCCTAGCACAGTTTCCAGGAATTACTCTAAGCTGATCTTCAAACAGAGAGTAAGGCTGACACCCCACCAGGAGTGTTACATAGGACGAAATCCTTATGACCAGCGAAGCATTGTGGGAAAGACATAGTACTTATAGTACACGCCTCCAATGAATGTGGCCAGGCAATTTGCATGACAACGTATGCAAATTCCTCTGCAAGCACAAGCTGCAAAACTGACAGAAGCTCTTCCTTCCAGAGTCCTGCAGCATGCAAACCTACACAATGGTCAAAAGGCTGCCTGCCTGCACAGGCAGCTGAGCAAATCATCACACTGACGATTCCTTTAAGTATACTTGGACTGAGAAGGATATGGAGGCTGTCATATTTATTACCTTTAAACAATACCAGTTGCCTGGCAGTCCCGCTGATCTCTTTGCCTGCAGTAGTGTCTGAATTGCACACCTGAAACAAGCATGCAGCTAATCCACTCACACTTCATTCTTGTTCAGGATCTATGGCTAAAGTTATTGGATGCACAGGATAGCCAGGCAATTTGCATTGTTAATAGAGGCAGCCAGACTGTCTCAGTTAGTAAGTGCTTCTTTCAAGGATTATTGCTCTAAATGGAAAGATCTAGAGAATGAATTGATCTATCCATATAAGATTGAGGATATGATCTGGTGGACTGAGATACCGAAACGTACCCTGGAGAGAGCCTCGGCTATCACCCAAGACGCATTTAAAATATGGAATGCTCTAAAATTCAAATATAAGATTATCTCAAATCCTTCGCCCAACACTAGAATTTTTAACAATTACGGGTTTAATCCAGGTATGCAGAAACAAGAGTTCTCTCACTGGAACAAAGACGGGTTGGACAGATTCTATAACTGGCTAAAAGATGGGAAATATCTCTCATTCAGAGAAATATCAGAAAAACATAAAATACCTCCATCCGAATTTCTAAGGTATGCGCAGATCCACCACTTCATACTCTCAGTATGGGGAAGAAACCCTGTCAACAATCCTACTTGGCTGGAAAGCAGTTTTAGAAGGTTTGGCCTTCTCTCAGACATCAAACATAAATACCAGCTAGACTGGGAAAAAGATATAGGGAATGAGTTGTCCCAAGAGACTTGGACCTCCATATGGAATAAAACAGCCAAATGCTCGAGAAACGTCTCCTTAACCGAGACCTCTATTAAAGTGATGTTCAGAACATATTTAACCCCCGAGAGAATGGCCAGACTTTCTGGTAACAGATCACCCAATTGCTTTAGAGGGTGTGGCCTCTTGGGCTCCTTTAAACACATATAGTGGGATTGTATAAAGGTGTCGGCATTTTGGGAAAAGATTTATGAAGTCGGTTCAGCCCTGTTCGAACAACAAATTGTGAAATGCCCAGCAAACGCTCTATTGAACACCCCAATCCAGTCTCTGACTGTCCGGGAAAATAAGCTGCTAACTAAGCTAATTTCAGCCGCCAAATCCCAGATAGCCAAAGATTGGCTCCAAAAAGAAATAAACTGGGACCACTGGATAAACAGAGTTAACTCTATGATCACCAATGAATATTTAACAGACATAATAGGAGAGAGCACTAACAAATTTTTTGAAATCTGGGAACCCTGGCTAGACCATCCATTAGGCCAACATCTGGCCCAAACGTTAAGAGTTTTCTGAGGGCAAAGGGAAGCTAATGATCAAACCAGAAAATAATAGGGCTGGGCAGAGCAAACACCTCGGATAAGTTAAACTCAGACCTCCAATGGGCGGAAAATAAATAGGAGTTAAGGTAGGAGAACAGTTCCCTACCAAGAGTATTTGGTATAAGATAGAAAATAGAATAAGGCAATAGGGATTTCGTCGAAAGGTCTACTGAAAATACTGTGAATAAGGAAGACATATTATTTGTATGAATTATACTACATATGTATCAGTATTAGCTTTGTGTAAGCATAAATGTATGATGATATACCTGTATGATCTTCCACACATGTATCTTTCACAAATAAGGCTTTTTCTGTTTTGCTTTTTTTCTGTTAGATGTGACATAAGCTTAATAAAACCCCTTTGAAAGTAATTTGCATTGTTAAAAAGGAAATAAATATGTAATTCTCCATATCCGTCTCAGTTCAAGTGTGTTTTAAAAAGTGTTGCTGCACCTAAAAAGCCTTACTAACCTCATTATATGGAAAAAGTTTATCAGTGGGTGTCCATATCCAAACAGTGGCAATTCTTTGAAATTAAGAGCTCAGCCCAACTGTTTTGGTGGACTTTTTCAAAACAGGAAGCCAGATTTGCAGATACAAAATCGTCATCTAGAAACCTGACACACTCTTGTGAGTATAGCTGTATAAACTTACAACTCTGCACTCATTAATGATACTACACCATTGGGCTCCTGGGCTTTGTTTTTGCCCAGGTATTCCCGGCTGATTCAATTGATGAAATCTGTTGGTCAGTGTTTGTCCCAGCATATCTGGTCTAGTCCTTTTCAGACGATTTTGAACAGTTGTCCAATCAGAAGTCTAATTAGACATGCTGACATGTTGGGAAATCTGGGGTGGGGGGGGGGAGGTAGCTAGGGGAAGAGCAGCGGGGGGGGGGCGTGGTCCATATCATTGCACTGCATAAAGCAGAACAATGCTTGCAGTTCAACCAATGCTCAACAGACTCCTGCTGCAATTTACCAAGAATGGGTGTGCCGTGTAGGGAAGAGAAGTACACTATCTTATCAAGTTCCAATTGGATAGGCATTGAATGGCATATCAAGCCAAAATCAACCTGTGTGCGGTCAGTTTCAATTAGACTGTCGACAAATGTCACCACTTCCAGCACCCGTTTTGCAAACCTGCAGCAGCACTTTAGATCAGTTTCAATCTTTTTTAGTGCAGGTGATATATTCATAAGGAAATATAAAATATTCTTTTTGCCTGAAGTTCTGCTCTGATAAAATGTAGCAAAGGCCATCATAATTTCCCACTAAACCCATAAAACAACAGTGAATATCAGTGAATTCATCTACCTATTTCAGGGAAGATTTAGCACAGATTCCAGCCACTGAACTGGATGGAGTCTGAGTGAAGTAGAACATTGGAATTGTGACTGTGGTGTGTAACTGAAATATTTTAAGCTATGTTATAAAACAGATTTGCTGACACACTAATGCTATTTCCACAAAATACCCATCAAACCAGTCAGAGACCATCAAATACTATTCCTGTACTTCTCTTTTTGCATTATTATCATCCATAGAGGAACAGTTCAGCATTACGGTATTGATAATGGATGGCATTTTTCTGTCCATGAGCAAACATGTAAAACCAATGCCTAACTTAGCCTCATTCCCCTTGGTAGTGAATAACCCTAGCTCCCCATAATGGTGCCTAATCTTACTCCCCCCATGTTGGTTCCTAACCTAAAGCCCCCCTGGAGCTTAACTTAAACTCCCCACAGTGGTGCTAACCTTAACCTTTCCCCCGTTCCTAACGCTAAACCCCACATAGTGGTGGCTAACCTGAACCCCCCCCCGGCACCTAACCTTAACCCCCCATAGTGGTGCCTAACCTTAACCTCCCTTGGCACCTAACCTTAACCCCCATAGTGGTTCCTAAGCTTATCTTTGGTATTCAGTGAAATCGTTAAGAGCTTATAGTGTAGACACAAGTTAAATTATGTCTATATTATAGCCGCAAACATTTCCATCATATAGAAGTAATAAAATAACCGGTGCCCTTATAGCCGCTAATCATGGCAAATACTGTAACATGGAAGTCCTTGGTGCTGCTCTTTTCACAGAGCAGCTCCAGCGTCCTTTTCAACTGATACCCAATAATCCTATGATTCACAACGTTACTAAGAGGCATATTCCCAAACGTCTGCATGGCAACTTTAGCTGAAAAGGTAGTGGGGTAGGCAATAAGTGTGACCCACCTTAACGTGGTAACTTAAGCACTGATAAAGTGATGCATACTAACTAGGTAACACGGATCATGATAATTGCGCTACCTTCTCAGAGTAATGGAAAAACTTTCCTGGAGTTTATTGAAAATGCCACTAATTCACAATTACCTGTGATACAGGGCTCATAGAGATGACACAGAAATGATGGGAATAAGATTTATTTGACAACACTGGTGACACATTTCGTGGGTCTCTGGCCACTTACGGTACTCAGGCCAAAACAGTGCTTTACAATGCCTCACAACACTAAAGATATACAGCAAATTTACTCTATTTTAAATGCTGTACACTAACTACTTTACATTGTGTCAAAGTGTCATATCTTCAGTGTTGTCTATTGAAATTATATAATAAAATATTTACAAAAATGTGAGAGGTGTACTAATTTTTGCGGGATACTGTATATCAGAAGGTACTTTCTTGGGAGTAGCTCCACAGCCAAGCCTAGTTGCTGCAGTGATGCAAAGCTGAGGACTATGACATGCTTAGATCTAGTACTGGTGACATGGAAGATCCATGCCATCACCAATTCATAAGTTGTACGTCACATTTATTTTGCATTGCAGAAAATAACGGAGTAGATAGGTTCCTTATACATTATGCAAGTTTAAAAACAATGGAATAGAAAAAAAATCAACTCAAACAAAAATCTATTAAAAATAATTGCCCTTCCAACCTCTGATGGTATGTTTGGTCTTGCAATATAGATTATTGGCAGATAGTGATCAATGAGTCTCTAGATGCAGCTCCCTGTGGAACAGTGCTGGATGAAAGAGACAGAGAAAAGAGAGTGTGCACACTGTAATGGATGCACTCCACATGCTATCTACATCAACCAGAATAATCTACCACCATCAAGGACCCACCAGTCCGAAGCCTGGTCCCCGGCATAAGAGGAACACAAGTGTGATAGCTGGCAAACCCATATGGGCCACTCCAGCCTCTACACTAGGGATGGTTGGAAATGCTGATTTACACCAATGCCAATTATCGATTTCGCAGCTTTCCATTTTCCGATACCCAAGTAGTCTTTTTTAGGTCATTTTTTCCATCTTCTGATTAGCCAAATACTTCTGAGTTGACTTTGTGATTGAGCTAAAGTCACTGAGTTGCAGGAATGTGGTATTTCTGCAGAAATCCGATTTCCATTTTCCGAGGAGTCTTTTTATTGCACTGTCTGAATGGCCAAACACTTCTGAGTTGACTCTATTCTCGGATTGGTCCAATGCTTCCAAGTTTTGTGATTGGGCTAAAATTACTGAGTTGCGGTAATGCGGTATTTCTGCAGAAATCCGCCTTCTGTTCTAAAATGGTGATTTTCGATTCGAAATATGGAAATTTAATTTCCATGAAATCCAACTGAGCATCCCTACTCTACACATAGGTGAGACCTTTACTATTGGGCCTTGACCCTCCAACACCATATATTACAGTCCTGTCCTTTCTCTCTTTCTTCCAAGATTGTTTCTATCAATCGGACTGTACGACGAGTAGAAACAAAGCACAACTGGTTGCCACATATATTAAGCGTTCCAACTGATATTCAATCAGATTTCGGCTGTATTCTGAGTTGTCAGAATTATGTACATTACACTATGTGCACAACACAGACTACATTACTTGTGGAAATACTGGTAAAAGTGCCGTGTGCGGTCTGCACAGAGACATTTTATCAGGGTTTAGTTAATCAACCACAATATAACCCAAATGAAGTGACATACTATTGGGGCACACTTTCTTAGTGACCTACACCACAGTGGAGAGAATGGGCCAATTAACTTCAATAAAAAAAGCTAAGCCAACATTAGTCTGGGGGCATTATCTAAAGGTGCCCATTAACAATGCAATTCTGTGAACGATCAATTGTTTCCGATTCCCGTGGTAATCGATCAGAAGTGATTGGTCACGCCCATTAATTGTATTGTTAATGGGCACCTTAACACTGTGCATCCTTTAGCAACACAATCAGTTCAAAAGAGCCCAAACAGCATCCTATATAATAATTCCCCTGTCCCTTTGTCCTCCTGTGTCCCTGTGTTTGTGCACCAGGTGCTTGGCACACATTCGCGGCATGTGAGCTGGCTTCAGGTAGTGATCGTGGACCGACAGGGCTATGTGTGGGCGTGCTCAAGCAGGTCGCGATCATACATGTGCAGGTCACGGCCATACCAGTGTTGTGGGGGGGGGGGGGTGCGACGGGGATCAAGGCCATGGCTTTTTTTACTAGTTTAAAATATGTTTATGCCAGATGTCTGAATTAGAAGTTACTAAAACCAGAAGATGAGTCAGCAGTCAGTCCATGCACATTTTTCATACAGATGGCAATTTATGAATGCCTGTTTCCTTTAAAAGGTACATTAATAGATGCAGAGGTGGATTGTTGGTTTTATGACATAATACAGATTTGGGCATGATTGTATTTTGACATAGTTGAAATCAGGCTACCTAAATGCGGTGAGCTATTCTACTTATAAACAGTTAATCAGAATGGAAATATAGAGCTTTATAAAAATCTGTGCTGTGCAGAAGCAAGAGAGCAATGGAGGATATGACTAGCCCTGGGGACGCCAGGAGATGCCTGCCAGCAGAATTTCAATGCCGGGTGTTTGCAGAAGGCATATGAGCAAAATACACACAGCTTCAGGCCAGAACATTCTGGATAAAGAAGTCGCTTTGTCATGTAACTAGAATGTACGCCAGGCAAAGCTGGCTGGGGAGTTTGCTGCTGCTGCTTCTGAGCACGCTGGGTTTAGTTGATATGGCTGCTCCTGAAATGATATTACAGTTCTTATATCATTCAACCTCCCTGTGTTCATCTCCTGGAGTTTAGTTACTGTCAAATGGAAACATCCCTTCTGTAATCCATTTGAAACGACACCTGCATCTTAACAGTATACGGCAGCATCCCACCTGTCAACTCAAGATGTGCTGTTTTACATCTAAAGTGGCACATTATCTCTTCGGTATTCATATCTAGCTAAACAAACTAACTGTAAGTTAGATAAAAGACTTAAACTATAAAATGTAAAGTGTTGCGTTAAAAAGTCCACGGAAATTAATTTATATAAAAAAAATATAGATTAACAAATAGATCTGTGGTACCTGCAGAGGCAACGATGCTCACTGTGATTTAACTACAGATATGCTTTTCTTTCTTTTTTGAGGAAGCAGGTGTGTCCTGTGAAACCAGTTGCAAGTGGAGTTGCACTTGAGCAGCTGAGCAGATGATCACAATGCTCATTATATGGCACACTTCAAATCTTTTTATAAACCGGATGGGGAGCGGGGGCTGAATGGGGAATCAGTTGAAAAGGGCGCCTGAGCCATCTGTATTAACAACTTCAGGACCACGGGCTTGCACCCCCCTATTGACAAGGCCATTTTTCACAATACAGGGCTGTGCAGCTTTGTATGCGTGCTGCACGCACAGCCCTACAACAACTAAGCACACAAATTCATTTTCCCCCCTTTGCCGTCCTAAATAGCCATAGGACGGCAATCGGCTCTCTTTCCTGCCTCTTATAGGCATCAGCCTATGAGAGGGCTTCATTCCCCAGCCGCTCTGAGGGACAGCCGAATGCCCCCCGTACAGCGCTGCAGGAGAATGCAGCGCTGTACAAGTGTAAACAAAGTGGATTTCTTTCCCCTTTCAGCTGAAAACAGTCTGCTAGCCGCAACCGTGGCTATTGGTATGACGCAGTCATTAGGTAGTTCAAAAGGCACCTCCATAGACTTCAATGTTATTTCTGCATATTTTGCCTACAAGGTGGTGAAAAGGGTGCCCAATTTTTCGTTTCGGCTACAAGGTTTTACATTCTGCTACAAAAGGACGCCCCTTTGTAGCCGAGATTTTTGATTCGGCTACAAGATTTTTGATTTGCCTACAAAAGGGCACCCTTATAGCTGAGATGTTTGATTCAGCCACAAAGTTTGGCTACAAGGTTTGTAATTCAGCTACCAAAGGGCGCCCATTTATAGCCAAGATTTTTGATCTGGCTACAAAGTTTGGCTACAAGGTTTTTGATTCGGCTACAAAAAGTAGCCCTTTCATAGCCGAGATTTTTGATTCGGCTACAAGGTTTGGCTACAAGGTTTTTGATTCGGGTGCAAAGGGGTGCCATTTTATAGCCAAGATTTTTGATTCTGGGTTAAGCACCACCAGGGGGGTTAGGATTAGGCATCACAAGCGAGGGGTCTTAGGGTTAGACACCACAGGGGAGGGGGAGTCTTAGGGTTAGGCATCACCAGGGGAAGGTTCTGTGTGAGAGTAGGGAGAAGTTAGGGGATAATAATAACCGGGGAGGTCTTAGGGTTATGCACCACCAGGGGGGTCTTAGGGTTAGGCACCCCCGGGAGGTTTAGGGGTAGGCACCACCAGGGGGGTCTTAGGGTTAGGCACCACCAAGGGGGGTCTTAGGGTTAGGCACCACTAAGGGGGGGGGGTAGGGTTAGGCACCATCATGGGTAGGGTTAGGCACCACCAGGGAGGTCTTAGGGTTAGGCACCACCAGGGGAGTGTTCTGTGTGAGAGTAGGGAGAAGTAGGGTCATAATAACCACTGGGGGGGTCTTAGGGTTAGGCACCACCAAGGGGGGTTAGGGCTAGGCACCACCAGGGGGGTCTTAGGGTTAGGCACCACCAGGGGGGTGTCTTAGGGTTAGGCACCACCAGGAAAAGTTAGGGTTAGGCACCAATAAGGGGAGTTAGGGTTAGGCACCACCAGGGGAGGGTTCTGTGTAAGAGTAGGGAGAAGTTAGGTCATAGTAATCCCTGTTCTCGGTTCTATCACTTTTCTAGGCTATGTCAAGCAGGCACCTTTCGTAGATGAATGTGGCATTTCAGCTACACCAGGCGCCCCTTTGTAGATGAATTTGGCATTTCAGCTACACCAGGCGCCCTTTGTAGACGAATTTGGCATTTCGACTACACCAAGTGCCCTTTGTAGCGAATTTGGCATTTTGGCAACACTAGGCACCCTTTGTAGCCGAATCTGGCTTTTTTTGTCTATATCAGCCGCCCTTTTTCCAGGCTCCCTTTTCAAATGTATGCCTGAAATGGGGCTACTACAATCAACTATAGTGGCAACATTATAAAGGGTTATCTGCTCTAATGGTTGTCAACTACTAGTTACTAATATTAACAAGTAAAACAGAAGGCAAGAGCACACCTGGCACTGCTGCAAACAATGTTTGCAATTCATTGAACACACCAGCAGCATTACAGGTATCATGCAGTTGTCAATTGGATAGCAGGTGCAAAACAGATGTGCATATCATTGCTGCTGGGGCGAGAAAAGGTGGACAGTGGGTGTGGGCATTATGCTAGTATTAACATAATCTTGAGATAAAATAAGATGAAAAAGTAATCAGAAACACAGCTATTACTGTAATGACCAGAAAATAATTAAGATGAAATGGGACCCAAGGCAAGATAGAAGTTTTTGCCACTGCTGATAGTCACCTGGCTTTTTTGTAAGATTTGGTGGGAGCTAGCATCCACTAGGCCCATAGACTTTCTCCAGCCCCTAGGCAACGTCATAGGTTTGCCTTGTGGGTGATCTAGCTCTGGTTATGTCAACCACCATTCACTAAATAAAGTACTGAAAGCTTTGCATCAACAAAAAGAGTACTGTGAAAACTGCAGATATTAAAAACATATGATGATATGATAGGTGGATGCCACTTTGACATTTTTACTCTTTTTACTCTACTGTTTGGCACCCCACAGAAAGTAGAGGAGAGGCAAGTTCAGCGTTGAGGATGCAGGTTGAGTACCAGAGTTTTACAGCAGTGTGTGGTCTACAGTAATTTCATGTCTGCATGGCAATAGTCTCTAAAAACTTAGCACATTTTTCCAGGGCAGTTTCTACCCCCCCCCCTCCCAGACTGGGCACACTATTCCAATGCGGTAGCCAGAGGCGCCCGCCAGTATTAGCCGCAATATAGCTAGCCAGAGGTGGCCCTTAGTATTAGTTAGCCAGAGGTAGCCCCACACCCTGTATGGGTAGCCAGATGCAGTCCCAAATATAAGATATAGGGAGCCAGGTAGCCCCTCCATGTAGGTAGTCAGGGAACCCCCCCTCCTTCGTTTAGCCAGAGAACCTCTGTATATCAGAGAGTCTCCATTTAGATAGCTAAAGAGCCCCCCATGTATTCAGAGACCCTCATATAGCCAAAAAAAAACCTTTTTAGCCAGCGAGCCCTCCATTTAGGTAGCCAGAGAGCCCCATATAGCCCCCTGCTTAGCAAGAGGCTTCCTTCACAGCATTTAGGTAGCCAGAGAGGCCCCTGTATAACCAGAGAGGCCCCGTTTAGCCAGGGAGCTCCCCATTTAGGTAGCCAGAGAGCATACCCCCATTTAGGAAGTCAGAGAGTCCATCTCTTTAGCCAGAGCCCCCCTCATCGGTTTAGGTAGAGAGAGATAGCCCCCGTGTAGTCAGAGACCCCCCACTGTATGTAGGAGGTGAATTACTAAACTGTAGATCACAAAGATCAGCACACTCAAAATGTATAATGCAAACCTTGTAGCTCTTTTAATGCAAGATATCTCCATACAGTGAAAATTGTGTAAACCAAGTGCCAGCAACTTGCAATGGATAGGTGTCACGGACACACATAATCCATCAACTGCCCACTGACAACCTTGTATAGATAGTCCATGAGGGAATATTTATTGGCTTGAAGGTGGGCAGGTGCCCAAAACAGTGTCTATAAACATTTACATTTTTAAACATAGCATCAAGTGTGATCATGAATGTCTTTACTAAAAATGTCAACATTGGCAAACCCTGACCATTGATTCTTCTTTTTCACTACACAGACTTTTTACTTACCACTGATGAATACATTAATAAAATCTGAGAAAATATTAATGCTATTCTGAAAGTGGTGATCAACTCTTTAAACAATTGTGCCATTTACTTTTCTCTTAATTTAGCTGTGACCAATTTTTTTAGGAGGGGGGGGGGGGGGGGGGGGAGACACAAAACATTTTCAGCACTTTATGGATCACTTACTGTTATCATTCTGTTGTAGACTCAACAATATTGTGTAGATGATAAGTGAATGATACAGGCAATGAAAGAACAGATTGGAACCTTCAACGCATAATGCAGATATAATAGATGTAACTGCAGATGTAATGCACATGTAAATGATACTAACGGGGTCTAAGCTAAGGTCAGCATGAGAGCCAGGCAGATGGCAGCCTCTTATTCAGTTGAAGTTCTGTGAAATGTGATATGAGCTCGCTGAACGCAACAACCACATAAACGGAAAACCCGCTGTGATGATTTTCTGTTCTTATTTTTTTAGGCTTAGACCATCAAATGCTAATATTATATTTTATCATTTATCTATTCAAAGTAAAACTTACGTCTGGTGCACACATGTGCAATTTGATAATGTCCGATCCAGGGCCGGTTTAAGCAGCAATGGGGCCCCAGGGCAAAATAAACCTGGGGGGCCCCCCCAACATATACCCTGGAACAAAAATCGGCATTAGGGGACCTTTTTTGCAGCTGGTATAGTCAAGGTGTGAAGTTCCAATCGGTCGGAGCTCCACATTCTGGCTATCCCGGCCTGCATGGGGGACAAGGGGTTAAAAAGTTTCAGGAGGGGGGACCCCACATAATTTTTTTTTAAAAAAATTCCCACACTCTAAACATTAAAAATAAATTGGGAAAATAGGAAAAAATGCCAGGGATCTTCATACAGCCATATTGCGGCTGTATAGCGATCCCTGGCCAAAGCGCTGCGGCTGCGTATAGACCCCCTGGAAACCCCATCAGGAAATTTATTGCGCTTTCGTTTGATGCATGTAAAATTACACTACCGTTAGGTTTGCTACTAAAAGTGACATTTACCTCATTTAATACTTTAGTATACTTTTTTCCTTCTAAACTTTAAAATCGATTTTCTCAAAAACTATAAGGTCTTTTTGAAAAATTGTTTTTTCTTCGTATTCCTAATGATCTCCTTAACATATCCTGCAAATTTAGGGTTTTTAGCATTTAAGATGGATTTGCTATTAACCATTAAAGTCGGCAGGTTTTTAAATGTGTATTTATTTTCCTTTGAAACTTTAAAATCGATTTTCTCAAAAACTATAAGGCCGATTTGAATTTTTTTTCCTCTTATAGCCACTGGGGGCCCCTACAAGCTCTGGGGCCCTGGGGCAGCTGCCTCCTTTGCCTTAATGGAAGCGCCGGCCCTGGTCCGATCTACTTCTAATCGAGAAAGGGATCGATTTTGTGCAGTACTGATTATAAAATCGATCCCTTACTTGATCGGAAGCAGATCAGACATACTGGAAATTATCGAACAAAAGGAAGTTTCCTGTCCATCTGATGGGAAAATTGCATTGTGTGTACCAGGCATAGAATGTTGGAATGCAAGGTCAAGACACCTAACTCAATTAACAAAGCCTCATGGTTTTGAATAAAAAAGCACATCCTTGGCAACCTCGGTACAGAACAATCTCAACAACAGGTGTAATGAGACAGCAGAATGTTCAGTATACTGATCTTACAATCACTCTAATAATCTGCATTGCCTATAGTCTGATCTCACAGCCGACCATAAACAATGCACCCAGGACTGTCAGTCTCTTCTGGAACAAACACAGACAAAGGCTTCAATTCATAAAAGTCAGGAAAATACCGCATTCGGTATTTTAAACTTTTTTTGCTAATTCAGCAATATTTTCACAGGTGTGGTAGAAATTCAGTAATTTACTGAAGCCCATTAACAAAAACCTGTTCAGTAACTGCAGAAGAGTCTCTACTGTTACATGCTGTTCTGCATGCAGAGACAGCATTACAATAGTAAGAGGCATACTGACAATACTTTAGATGCGCAAGTTTGTTACACTGTTTGTTATACTCCCTCTGTTTGCTCTAAATCTGTCTATTAGTCTTTTTTAAAATTTTATTGAATTGCTACAGCTTAGATGAACTTCCAGGAGACTTTAAACATGCCCTGCTTAGGTGATTCCCCCACTAGCTCCTCTGCATCTTCAAACAGGAACTTAATGGGTTAATCTGCTGAAGGGTTTCAGGGGAAACCTGTTTTGTTCCATGTTCTCTCGCTCGCTCGCTATCTGGGGGTAGAAAAGTTTGTCCCTCCCAAGAAGCCTGTGGGTCCTATCAAACGGGACTTGCAAGAGACAGGGGCTGTTTCTATTGGCTCCCTGCTCCTGTCAATCATTAGGATATCCACAGGGAAGGCATTCAAAGCTGGTTTCCAATAGAGGAGAGCTGCCAGTAATGATTGAACATGTTACAGTGTTTTACCGCATGCTGTAACCTTCCTTAATTGACATTTACTGACTTGTGTTGAGGTATTTATCGCACTGCTCAGTAATTTAAGCTTTTCATGCGGTAGCAGCCTTGATGAATTGACATTTTCCTAAGTGCTCTGTAAAGTCAGCTGTTTTCTGCACTACCGAATGCTTGAGGCCAAACACTCCAGGTCAGCCAGCTGGCTGCAACAATCCCTGTCTCAGTGAAATAACTATAGCATATGTGACCACAGTGGGTGTGGGGGTTATGGAGACACACCCCTTTGCCCTCTTCTGCAGAATAGCGAAGTGAAGCATTACATTTCCCCGCTACAGTGCTGGGTCAGGTTTCCAAGTTTCCTCTGGACAGCTGCACTCTATGCTGCATACCTCCAGTTCCCAATGCATGTCACATGATCGGGAGCTGGCAGGGCCGGGTCTCGACTTTCTCCAGCCTGAAGTAAACTTTGGAGGATGCAGCCCAACCAGTGGAAACCCTGACCCCATCATATATACCTCCTATCATATATACCCCCAATACAAACCCCATCACTAGCAAGAAATCACCATGGCCAGTCAGAGGGGAAGGCTTTGGCATTTGACTAATCAGGTTAGCAAAAGGATCGCCAGCACCCCCGCCGGATTGGTCTCATGGTGATCTCTTGCCAGTGATTAGGTTTTACTGTAGCATGACTCGATAAGAGGCATATATTGACACCTCACCTGCCAGGAAGGCGGACGGAAGAGCAAAGAGGATTCAGGCACCAGGTTGCCCAAACTGTTTGTCCAGACGCCCCTAGATTTCGGCGCCTGAAACACATGATTCAGGTGGCTTCATGGTAGGTCCACCTCTAGGAGCTGGAGGTACGTAGGCATGGAGTACGCAGCTGCTGGGAATAAAGGAAGAGAAGTGAGGCAGTGCTGGAGCAGGCAACTGTAATGCTCTGCTGCACTAATCTGCAATGTGGGGCAGAGGGGCTGGGGAAAGATTTTGGTGAATGGGATGAAGGGATACACGTATGTTCTACTGGTCATAACTGGCAGGAGGAGGGGGGGGGTGTTTTGGACCCCATGGCAATAATGTAGGAGTGTTCCACAGGTTGTTGTTTCACTCCTGTCCCCTGTCTCCTATTGTAATGAACAGAACAGTAATTATTCCTACGGCATTCTGCATAAAGGTTAGAAGTGGCAAATAAGAAACACCCAAAAGAAAAACTATATATATTTAATATGTACTGGTACATATTAAAACAGTGGAACCATCATATTTTTCAGTATTTGAGTGACAGTCCTCCTTTACTTCCTTTTTATTATCGCCATTGAGTGGAAGGGACTAGATTGAAATCTTCTGCTCCAGTAGTGCAGTAGCCTGCAGTGTAGAGAGGCACCTCCTGCTTCTGTTCGACTTTTTTCACAAAACACTTCTGAGTTAAATAAAATAAAAATGTGGCGTGCCAGCCTTACTGCATGAGCTAACATGCTAATATTTACCTTGCCTCTAGAAGTACACCATCCATGACCAAGAGGAAAGATCAGATGAAGCAAGCCACTATGTTCAAATGTTTGCATATGCATCACTTTGTGACTCATTCCCTTCAATGCCATTCAACTGTCTAGCTCTTACGGTTGATGTACTGTAATTTCTCCTGCTATCTTACATGTGCACATTTACACCTTCCAGAAATGTAAAAGCAGCTGCACTGCAAAAACGGTTCTATCTTACAGCATTCAGCATGAGATATTCTGCAAATATGCTACATATACTGGACATTCACTTCTGTTACAATCCACTCCCCCACCCCCTCCCCCCACACACATTAAACTAAAATAGAGAGGAAAGCTTTCATTTTATTAAGCATATTTCATACATTAAAATGGAACCGTAACGTCATACAGTAGAGCGCAAATTATTCAGGATTCTCACTTTTATGTTAAATATCCTGGTTTTAGCATCAGAAATACTTCCTATGCATATATTTGAAATAGCAGCACTTTTAGGAGCGATGAAAAAAACAAAACATAATTTACAAATAGCTATAATAGAATATTGGTAAATTTACTGATATTCTGCAACCTGATTGATATAGTGAAATATCTGCAATATTTGCCGATATTTCACTATGGCCTATCTCCCTACTCTCACACAGAAACCCCTGCCGGACAACTAATGACCCTCCCCCCAGGCAACTAATAACCTCCCCTCGGCAACTAATAACCTCCCCGGCAACTAATAACCCTCCTTCCAGGTAACTAGTAACCCTCCCCCGGGCAACTTATAACCCTCCCCCAGCTAATAACCCACCTCATCCCCAACAAATAACACCCACAGCTATCACGGTGCTGGGGCCTCCCGCTGTGCAAATTGCGGCTACCAATAGCAGGCACGATTTGTATCCGCAATTCCCATAGCAGATGGACCCATTTTGGCCATGCTATCATTAACTGCTCCACTTCCTATAGCAATATATCGCTTTATATTGGTATGGAGCCCCGATCTCCCACTTCTTATTGGGAGCCCCCGCAGAAGCATGTTTGAATGTCCCGCTGGGGCTCCTCATTCCTCCACTAGGTGGCCCAACGAGAATCATCCTGTGGCAGATGTTGGGTTCATGCAACATCTCCTGGGAAGCAAGGCAGCAATGCCATGGTGCTGAAGGACAGCACAAAACCTCACTTCCCATTTCCAGGGATATGAGAGGCTTTCGTTTGAGTAATGCTCCCTAACGCTCAGCAATCGCACGAGTAAAACCAGCAATAGGATTTGTCGGTAATCCTCGAGTGATAGCTAGGTGATAAGTAACTCAGACATCCGTTTGAGGCTGTGGATAACCAGGTGATATATTGCACATGTTTTGGATGTGTCCCAAGCTATTTAGATTCTGGTCCAGAGTTTTTGGACTGATGCATCCGCTAACAAGTATAAAAAGGGCTAACAAGTAATAACATCTCAAAGGCTCTCTGGCTGGTGATTCTCCATTTCAGACATCCATCTGTGACCAAACTGCAGTTTAAACTGATTACCTATATCCTTATTGCTGCTTTTTGGGTTTTTACCCTTTACAGGCAGTAACCAAGAAAGTGGGTGAAGGGCTGTAGTCTTACAAACAATAACAGCGTTCACTGCAAGATTTGGTACGGCTCACTCGTAAGAGCCATGTAATTATTCAGCTAAAATACAAGATGTAAGTTTGCAATTGTGACACTGTCCTGTTGATCACCGAGACACACATCTAACACTGGATTATTTCTATGGGTATTCAATGCGCTTTTGCTGTACTTACATTCTATTCAATAAAATATTTGAAATAAAAATATTTAAATTATCCTATTTAAGGTTGCGTTACAGTGGATCACATTTAGTCAAACATTAATAAACCACCCTCAGAGGGATTTACAAGTATAGATACATTACAACTGTACACAGCCAAGGAAAATATACTGGAGTACCCAGCCACTGAATTTGGCAAGCCTATTATATTTTGTCCAGCATATTCGCCAGGCTTGCTCTCAGAGGTCCCTTGCTGTTTTCTTTAACCACTTGAGGACCACAGTGCTAAACCCTCCTAAATGGCTGGTTAAGCACTGTGATTCTGATCCAGCTCTGAAACATGCCTGAAGAAGAAACGTAAAGTTTCGAAAGCTTGCAAAGGAATCTTGTACAGTTAGTCATTAAAGGTATCACCTAAACAACTTTTGTTGTTATGTCTTCGTAAACCTCCCTAAAGACCAGGCCTTTTTTTACTAAAATGATCACTGCAGCTTTAAGGCCAAGCTGCAGGGCCGCACAACTCAGCACACAAGTGATTCCCCCCCCCCCTTTCCCCCACCAACAGAGCTCTCTGTTGGTGGGGTCTAATCGGCCCCCCCAGATTTTTTCTTTAAATAAATATTTATTTATTTTTGTAATATTTTTAACATTTTCCCCCTCCCCCAGTCAGCCAATCATAGTGATCGGCTGTGATAGGCTTCAGCTTATCACTGCCGATCGCTCCTGTGTGCCACAGGGGGACAGCCGTGTCACACAGCTGTCCCCAGTAAAGCGCTGCTGCAGATCGCAGCGCTGTACTATGTAAATAGACGGCGGTTACGCTGTCTAACAGTCTCCCGAGCAGCGATCGCCACGTGGAGATTGAAGGCGGGGCTTCGCCCCCCAAGAAGGAGATGCACGTGCAACCTGCGCGCAATTTCCTGCAGTAGCTGGCCCCAGGACTTGACGCCAATTGGCGTTAGGCGGTCCTGGGGCTGCTGCCACGGTCACGCCCATTGGTAGTTAGTAGTTGGTAGTTCATGCTTCTTGAATTATATTTTTTATTCAACACAATTATGTAGCAATAAAGAGACACAGATATAAATTCTTTTGGCAATAATAGAAAATATAAATGCATTGCATTGGGTTGGTAAGATACTGACCTTGTACACTGTACCAAATGCACCTGATCCCAGAATTTTCACTCTTTTCAGTTCAGTTTCCTTTAAGATCCTTAGCTGGGCTTGATTTGGTGCCTGACCACTTGGAGTTAATGGTTCAACTAGCTAAAAAGGAAAACAAACTTACTCAGCAATTACTAATTTCATTCATTTAGCTATTAACAATTTCAAACAGCTAAGCTAGATATGAAATGCACCCTATTTAATGTCTGCATAGAGATAAAAAGGTGGTTTCATGCATTACAATTTTTCGGTTCAGTTTTACCGCAATTTGAGAAAAATTATTGTACAGAAAAATAAAAAGCTATTTCTTTATTCGATCAAAAAATATGATTTAATTTCCTATTTTTCTAAAAATTTTTGATTGGACATGTTGGAAAATGCAGATCAATTTTGCCAAGAATTGTACTTTGTTATAGGTTGTCAAATTTTGTTATAGGTTGTCAAATTATACTACGCAGAATAAGTTGTATGATTAACTAAGTATAACTAAGTAGTGTATGACTACTACTAACAGCGCTGCTCAGATATCACTTTTCACTATCTGGATCTAATTCGGATCCGGATACCCAGATATCCGATCCAGGTCGGATATCCGAGTTTAAAATGTTCCAATTCAGATCCGAATCGGATATCCGACCTCAGTATCCTGCCGGATTCGGATATCCCTTTCGGAGGTCTCTCTCTCTCTCCCTCAAAGTTCGGATAGTGGAAAAAGTTCGGTTTATCTGGGTAGTTTGGATATCCGGAATCCTGATGAGCAGAGCACCACTGCTAACTATTAAGTACATACCAAATTTATGAATTGCTTGTATAAACAACAAAAATGATAACTTTATTAAAGAGTGTGTGTATTTATGTATTAAAAAAGATGGGAACAGTATGGTATGTAATGTGAAAAAGATATGTATAGAAAAGTGATTATTAGTTCAAATAATAATAAATTGCACCTGTATTGCACTTGGTTGGCACTACATGGTCCCTGCAGTTAGGCAACAACACCCAGACCAGGTAAAAGGAAAAAATAGGAGGGCATATAGGGACCTGTAACGATCAGTGAAGCACAGAGAGGATCTGATTACCGGTGATCTGCAGTATCACGGGGAATACAGATGTATACCAGATTATAAGTGATCTGCAGTATCACCGATAATCTGATATACCAGCTAACCTCTGTTCACCTGAGTAGAGTGTAGTGTTTGGGTGTAACAGTAACACTTAGAGGACTAGGCCTCAGTGCAGTAAGGAGTGCTGCACGGATTCCTTCCGAAGACCTGAACCTTCCAAGATGGGAGGAATCAGGCTGACAGTAGGAAGGATTGTCTGAAAGTGACACTCTGAAGGAAGTGTCACTAACAGGACGGGGAACCGCCTCCAATCGTAAGGTCGGTTCTCGAGGTCGGAAAAGCCAGGTCGTAACACACGGACAGATAAGGTACAAATACAGAAAGCGGAGGCGGAGTCTAAGGTACAGGCAGGGTTCGGCAACAGGGTATCAGAAATATCGAGGTATAAGATCAGGAGGCAGAAGCAGAGTCTTAGGTTGAGCCGGGGTTCGGCAACAGAGTATCAGAAATATCAAGGTACAAGATCAGAGTTCAGGAGGATAGTCAGGCAGGCAAAAAGTCATAACAGATAATCACAATCAAACTAGTACTTTAGCTATCAACAGAATCTAGCTAAGTATAGGATTACAGCTCCAGCTGGTCCCGGCACACTTAAGGATCTGACTACAGGTCTGAGTGCTCCCACGTAAGTGTTCGCAACGCAAGACAACCAGCAACTGAACAGTCAGTAGTATATATACACAGGTACCTCTCCAGCACCTCCCCAAGTGCTGGACCAATGAGGAGTGGAGCCAGAGTCAGCTGACCAGCCTGGTCAGCTGACTCACTTCTTGCCGTCATATATTCCCTGCCTGAGTGCGTGCGCGCGTCACTCTAAACCTAGAGGGACTATGTGTTCCAGCCACACCAGCACCGCTCTGCGGTGCCTCTGCCAAGGGGCCATGCGCGCTATCCGCCACCATGCCCTGCACGGGGACAGCCGCCTCAGACTGAGTGGAGGCAGCTGTCTCCCCGTGCTCCGTCACACTGTGCGCGGAAAGAGCCGCCTCCTGACTCGCGTCGGCGGCTCTTCCGCGCTTCCTAACAGTACCCCCCCCTCCCCCCCCCCCGAGGAGTGGACTCCGGACAGCTCCTTCCAGGTTTTTTCTGGGTGCATCCAGTCCCTGGTACCCATTGTCTCTCCTCAATGCCGTACCCTTTCCAATGCACTAAATATTGTACCGAGTTCTGTACAATGCGTGAGTCTAATATTTTCTCCACCTCGTACTCAGGTTGGTCCTCCACCATCACAGGAGGAGGAGGAGTAGGACCCACATGAACCGCAGGTTTGAGTAGGGACACGTGAAACGACCTTACGCCCCGCATGCTGGCAGGAAGATCAATGGTGTAAGTTACGTTGTTAATCCTTTTCGTCACGGAAAATGGACCCACAAACCTGGGGCCCAGTTTGGCAGATGGCTGCTTCAAGGTCAAGTGACGTGTGGACACCCAGACTAAATACCCTGGCTGGAACTTCCATTCCACGGACCGTCTCTTGTCCGCTTGACCCTTCTGAATCTGGAACGCCTTCTGCAAGTTTACCTTAACAATTCCCCAATTGTCCCTGAGTGACCTCTGCCAATCCTCCAGTGCTGGAAATGGAGAAGAGACAACTGGAAAAGGGGAGAATTTGGGTGACCTCCCTGTCACAATCTGGAATGGAGAGAAACCAGAAGAAGAACTCTTCAAATTATTTTGTGCGAATTTTGCGAAGGCCAGAAATTTTACCCAGTCACTCTGTGCCTCCGCAACGTAACATCTTAGGAATTGCTCCAAAGACTGATTAATCCGTTCAGTCTGCCCATTTGTCTGTGGGTGGTAGCCTGACGAGAAAGACAGTTTCATGCCCATTTGGTGGCAAAATGCCCTCCAGAATCCAGACACGAATTGGACTCCCCTATCTGACACAATGTTTTCCGGAATGCCATGCAGCCGGAAAACGTGAATGATGAACAACTCGGCCAGTTCCTGAGCCGAGGGGAGTCCTTTCAGGGGCACAAAATGAGCCATTTTGCTAAAACGGTCGACTACCACCCAAATGACCGACATGCCTTCAGACCTGGGCAATTCCCCCACAAAATCCATGGACAGGTGGGTCTATGGCTCACTCGGGGTGGGCAAAGGCTGTAACCTTCCTACAGGTGCCAGCCGGGAGGGTTTACTCTTGGCACATACCGCACACTCCTTGACATACTCCTTGCAATCTGTTGCCATAGAAGGCCACCAAGCACACCTGGCAACCAGATCCTGCGTTCTGGCAGCTCCAGGATGACCAGCATTCTTATAGGCGTGAAACATTTGTAGAACCTGTAACCGAAATGGCAGTGGGATAAACATGACCCACTCAGGTTTTCCCTCAGGAACATCTTGCTGAAAGGGACCCAAAACGTCTGTCCAATCCTCCCAGGTCTCTGTGGCTGCTAACACTAATCTCTGCGGGATGATGGACTCAGGAGCGGGGGGCTGTGCTGTCTCTGGTTCGAAACATCTGGACAGGGCATCTGCCTTGATGTTTTTGCTGCCTGGAGTGTACGTGATTATAAATCTGAGCCTCGTAAAAAAAACAAAGACCAACGGGCCTGACGGGGACTCAGTCTCTTAGCCCCCTCGATGTATTCCAAGTTCTTGTGGTCAGTGTAAACTGTGATCGTGTGTTCAGCCCCTTCTAACCAATGGCGCCATTCTTCAAACGCCAACTTAATGGCCAGAAGTTCCCGGTTGCCTATATCGTAATTTTTTTCCGCGGGTGAAAACCTACAGGAAAAGTAAGCGCACGGATGTAATCTGCCCTGCAACCCTGACCGTTGAAACAGCACCGCCCCCACCCCAACCTACGAGGCATCAACCTCCACAATAAAGGGAAAGGACGTTTCTACATGCCTCAAAATAGGCGCTGAGCAAAACAATCTTTTCAAGTGAGAAAAGGCTGCTACGGCCTCAGGGGACCAGTGGTTGGTATCTGCCCCCTTTTTCGTGAGACTGGTAAGGGGGGCAACTATCGTGGAGTACCCCTTAATGAACCTCCTATAGTAGTTCGCAAAGCCCAAAAATCTCTGCAGGGCCTTCAACCCCACTGGCTGTGGCCATTCCAACACAGCTGTGACCTTGGCAGGATCCATTGACAGGCCTGCGGTGGAAATTATATACCCTAGGAACGTGACAGTGGTCACCGCGAAAATACACTTTTCCACTTTAGCATAAAGCATATTTTGTCTTAATTTGTTCAACACAAATTTAACATGGACCCTGTGCTCGGAGAGGTTGTTGGAATAGATTAGTATATCATCAAGGTATACCAGCACGAATCTACCCAATACCTCCCTGAATACCTCATTGATTAATTCCTGGAAGACGGCTGGCGCATTGCACAACCCGAAGGGCATCACTAAGTACTCGTAGTGCCCGTCGGGTGTGTTGAAGGCCGTCTTCCATTCATAGCCCTTTCTAATGCGGATCAGGTTGTATGCACCCCTCAGATCCAATTTAGTAAAGATCTTTGCGTTTGTGACCTGCGTGAATAAGTCGTCTATCAATGGTAACGGATATCGATTTTTCACCGTGATATTATTCAGGCCCCGATAATCGATGCAAGGTCGAAGACCTCCGTCTTTCTTTTTAACAAAAAAGAAACCGGCCCCAGCAGGCGACCGAGAGGGCCGAATGAACCCCTTGGCCAGATTGTCACGAATGTACTCCTGCATAGCCATCTTCTCTGGTCCAGACAAGTTATACAGGTGACCCCTAGGGGGCATACAACCAGCACGGAGATCAATGGGGCAATCGAAAGGGCGATAAGGAGGTAACTGATCAGCAGCCTTGGGACAAAATACATCTGAAAATTCAGAATATGACTCGGGAACACCCTCCACCTGAATCTTGGTCTGACCTAATGTCACTTTCCCTAGACACTGCTGGGAACAAAAGTCTGACCAACTGGTTAATTGTCCTGCAGCCCAATTAATCTGTGGCGAATGGAGCTGCAGCCAGGGCATACCTAGGACAATTGTGGAGGTAGTCATGTGTAATACAAAAAAACTTAAACCCTCCTTATGCAGAACCCCAATAATGACTTCCACCTCTGGTGTCTGAGACAGTGGACGGTCCCTTTGTAGCGGGGAGTCGTCCACAGCAGTAACCTGGATAGGTGGCTTTACTGGGATGAGTGGAATGCCCAACTTCTCTGCAAACTCTGAACTCATAAAGTTAGCCGCGGAGCCTGAGTCAACAAAGGCCTCCGTGGCTTCAGATTTGTCCCCCCACGTAATCGTACAAGGAAGGAGCAAACGTTTTTCTTTTAGGGGTGTGAGTTGGACGCCCAGGATGTCACCCCTTACAACTCCTATGCGGTAGCGTTTCCCGGCTTAATGGGACAGTCTCGTACCCTATGCCCCCCTCCACCACAGTATAAACATAACTGTTCAGTCATCCTCCGTCTTCTCTCCACTTGGGTCAGCTTAGACCGACCGATCTGCATCGGTTCAGGTGGAGGCATAACTGGAGATGATGAGACCGAAGGGGATGGGGATGCCAGGGGTTCTGCGGGAGGTGCTGTGTAAGATGTTACCCTGACACGATGACTGCCCCTAGTCTGCCTTTGATGACATAGCCTACGGTCGATTCGAATGGCCGATGAAATGGCCTCATCGACTGTTTTGGGCTCGGGTTGGCTTAACATTAGGTCGGAGACCTCATCCGACAGCCCAGACAGGAAATAATCCAACAAGGCGTAGGTATCAAACCTGGCCGTAACTGACCACCGACAAAATTCTGCCGCGTAATCTTCGACTGAGCCTTTGCCTTGCCGCAAAAGCTTGAGCTTCCGCTCAGAGGTCGCAGCAAGGTCTGGGTCGTCGTATATTACTGCCATGGCTTTAAAGAATTCCTCTACCGAGGTCAGGGCTGTATCTGTGGGGGGCAAGTTGTATGCCCAGGACTGAGAGTCACCAGCTAACAAGGTTTTAATAAATATGACCCGTTGGGTCTCAGTTCCTGAGGATCGGGGTCTCAACTCGAAATATGATAACACTCTACTCTTAAAATTCCGAAAGTCAGATTTGTGGCCGGAAAATTTATCAGGTACGGGCATACGTATGTCATCACTAGGAGGGGATCGCACCCAATTCACTGACGTCTGGAGGGTTCGCACAGAGCCCGTTAGGGCATCAATTAATGCTTTGTGCTGGCCCAGTGCTTGATGAATGTTATCCACCGAAGTGGCAAGCACATTCAGAGGGTCAGTGCGTGCGTCCATCTGCTTTGTGGTCTGGCGTTCTGTAACGATCGGTGAAGCACAGAGAGGATCTGATTACCGGTGATCTGCAGTATCACGGGGAATACAGATGTATACCAGATTATAAGTGATCTGCAGTATCACCGATAATCCGATACACCAGCTAACCTCTGTTCACCTGAGTAGAGTGTAGTGTTTGGGTGTAACAGTAACACTTAGAGGACTAGGCCTCAGTGCAGTAAGGAGTGCTGCACGGATTCCTTCCGAAGACCTGAACCCTCCAAGACGGGAGGAATCAGGCTGACAGTAGGAAGGATTGTCTGAAAGTGACACTCTGAAGGAAGTGTCACTAACAGGAAGGGGAACCGCCTCCAATCGTAAGGTCGGTTCTCGAGGTCGGACAAGCCAGGTCGTAACACACGGACAGATAAGGTACAAATACAGAAAGCGGAGGCGGAGTCTAAGGTACAGGCAGATTTCGGAAACAGGGTATTAGAAATATCGAGGTACAAGATCAGGAGGCAGAAGCAGAGTCTAAGGTTGAGCCGGGGTTCGGCAACAGAGTATCAGAAATATCAAGGTACAAGATCAGAGTTCAGGAGGGTAGTCAGGCAGGCAAAAAGTCATAACAGATAATCACAATCAAACTAGTACTTTAGCTATCAACAGAATCTAGCTAAGTGTAGGATTACAGCTCCAGCTGGTCCCGGCACACTTAAGGATCTGACTACAGGTCTGAGTGCTCCCACGTAAGTGTTCGCAACGCCAGACAACCAGCAACTGAACAGTCAGTAGTATATATACACAGGTACCTCTCCAGCACCTCCTCAAGTGCTAGACCAATGAGGAGTGGAGCCAGAGTCAGCTGACCAGCCTGGTCAGCTGACTCACTTCTTGCCGTCATATATTCCCTGCCTGAGTGTGCGCGCGTGCGTCACTCTAAACCTAGAGGGACTATGTGTCCCAGCCACACCAGCACCGCTCTGCGGTGCCTCTGCCAAGGGGCCATGTGCACTATCCGCCGCCATGCCCTGCACGGGGACAGCCGCCTCAGACTGAGTGGAGGCGGCTGCCTCCCCGTGCTCCGTCACACTGTGCGCGGAAAGAGCCGCCTCCTGACTCGTGGCGGCGGCTCTTCCGCGCTTCCTAACAGGACCTATTTAAGAAAAAAAGGGGGTTTACATATATCTTTGGGGCACTGTATTATGATTTTTTTTTAGGGGGGGGGGGTTGCTACATCCCTTTCAGGTCTACTTGCTTGTTCTTCAATTTGAATGTAGTACACATAAACAACCACAGATAATATCATTCTGGTTTCTGGAGACTTTTATAATTACAAAGAATACTAATGAATAAAAGCACATACTGTAGTGTAGATAAAGTAAACCAACATTTTTGAAGACCAAAATAATGGCAATATCTCACCTCCGTTTCCAAGAACCTCCGTAAAGCTCTCTTCTTTTTGATGCTTTTTCTGCGGACATATACAGCGAAGGTCAGTCCCATGATAACTATAATGAATAGTCCACCAATGACACTGGCAGCAATGAGGGGAGTCCTAAGGAAATAAGAGAAAAATCCAGTAATGCACCTGAGAAAAGGTAACAGCACAGATACAACCATTACAAGACGCAAAGAATAAGAGTTTATATGTGGAACTTGGGAACAAAAAAAATCTTAATTTTGAACTGCTCAAAGCCTTTCTCCATTAACCAATGTTTTCTCAATTTGTGTAGACACACAGCTTCACAGCTTATTTTGTTATTTATCTATTTTTGTCTCTGTAAAAGCTCTTTGATTAACTTGTGTCAAATAAATCAATAAAAAAAAAAAAAAAAAAACAAGGTCAGGAGAGCAGACACTGACCACTTCCTATGCAAAACACGTTCATTACTGAAGGCAGCAACCTTCTTATGGTGCCCATACATGGTACAATAAAAACGTTCCAAAACGATCAAATCGACTGAAATCCACACAAAAAGAGATTGCAACTAATCAGTTGCTTCTATTTAAATGCAACATTTAATTGGTGGATTTATATCTGCAGAAGCATCTTCTCACACAAAACTGTAGATCTGTGCCTAGAGACAGGCTTTAAAAAAGTCTATATCCACGTTGTTGTGCAAAGGGAAATCTCAACAGCATCTTCGATCTTCCAAAACCATGCCACTCACATAAAACAGTGGCTGCAGAAATGGCCACTGCATCCCTCCCCTTTCCAGCCCTTTAGTACCTGGGAAAGATTAATTTCCCCTCGCCCAAAGTGGAGAGATGCAGTAATCATATTTTCTAAAAGATTAATCATCAGGATTTCAGTAGCTGTCTTTAGGGAATTACCAGGAGTAGTGCAGCAGCTTTCAGCAGTACCATTGCCAGTGACAAGGAGAATATAAAGTCTTCTCCTTTACTCATCACATTCAACATCTCCAGGTCCAACCATTGCACTTTCCTAACATCTCCAGATACAGCTATTCCTATTCCTAGAGATGGCTCAAGATTGAATGCATGGTGAGGGTGCTGTTGGTCTCACTTGCTAGAGGAACACATAAATCTACCTCAGGGTGCGGAATCTAAAGAGGCAGTGGTTCTCACCAGAGCACCTAATAAGTGAAGACAAGCTGCCATTCTCTCAGAGTTACTTTCAAAGGGGGAGACCATTAAGGTGATCTCTACAGTTAGGAATGGGTGAGCACAGAAACAAGCCAAAGGCTAATAATGCAGAGTCATATTAGGATTCATTACAAGGTTTGAACTAGTGGCTGACAGAGCAAGGCCAGGGTACAGTGACAGGAGGGCTGGTGGCTGGCAGAACAGTAACCAAGGTTTCAGGCTGAGATTAAGGCTGACAGTGGGCAGGACAAGGCTGAATATGGCAAACCAAGGTTATGAGTGACAGCTGGTAAGACTGGACCAAAGGTGACAGGTGAGATGAGGTCAGAGCTGACTGGCTGGCAGGCAGGATCACAGGTAATGGACTGAGTCTAGAACTAATAGGCAGGTAGGACAGGTTCACAGGCAATGGACTAATTTTTGATAGGGTCATGGAGCAAGGGTCAGCACTCTGGCACAAGGAGCACAACAGAACTGTGCATAGCAAACAGCATTGAGTGCTGTTTAGGGTTTAAATAGCCCTGCTTTTATGCAACTCTTGAAGCCACACTACATGTGTTGCACATACATACCCGGTTTCCTATACTGACAAAGGAGCTACATATCATCCAGGGGACAAGAGCAGAGCAAGGAAACCCTACTTTTATACCTAGTTGTTGAGTCATTATTGAGTGACTCAATGTACCTCTGAAGGGAGACAAACATACATTTAAACACTGTTTTAAAGAGAATCTGTACTCTAATATTCTTACACTAAAAAGCATACCATTCTATTCCTCCTTCTCCTGTGCCCCTCTGTGCTGTTTCTGCCACTCTCTGCTGCAATCCTGGCTTGTAATTAACAGTTTTAGGCAGTGTTTACAAACAAACTAACCAGCTTGTGATACGCTCACATAAGCAGAGTGTGTGAGTCATACAGAGTGTGCAGGGGGCCTGCAGAGGGTGTGTATCGTTTCTATCCAATCACAAGCAGCCCTGCACATTCCACACATTTAAGCCTTAGCCCGGCAGACACGACAGAGGAAAGGAGATAAGATTTATTACAGAGACAGTGCAATTAGGAAAGGCTGCAGTAAGCCAGAGCACATTAGAACAGGCATAGGAACTTATAGGATAGAAGAACTAAGGCTGAACATTTTGTTACAGAGTCTCTTTAAAGCTAAATAAAGTAGAAAACAACATATATTTTATTCTACATTCTGGACTGGGCAAATGCAGATTTTTGTATTTGTATTCCTCCAGACCTGTTTTAATCAGCTATAAAATCTTTATGGTCTTCTGATTATAACTACTACTCATTTCAGTCTGTGGTTATAAAATAACGATTTCTGCTGTTAGTTCTAAATCTATGTAAGTATTTCTCTTGCTCTGCAGACTTCTCTCGCGTGCAGCTAAGTTGCCTTTCAGATGGAACACAGTAGGAACCATTCCCAGTACAACTGTTAGAACACCTTTCATGATTTTTCAATTGGTTGCTTCAGTTGCCTGTCAGCTGTATCAGTTACTGTACATGTCAAGAGAAAGAGCCAATCACAAAAGAGTTAGAAGGAAATAGTTATCTTATTTGTACCACAGAAAATGGTTGTCAAGGGACCACCTGTATGTGTTCAACAGGCCATTTAGCTAGAATCAAGAGAGGTTTGAAACCAGGTTGAAAAGCTATTTATGTGCCTTTGGGCCACATATATCAAAGTGTCAGGATCAAAGGCAATATTTATTGCCCCACGGCAACCAATTCTGATTTAGATTCAATCCTTCAATGGAAAGAGACAGCTGTTGAATGAAAGTCAGTGACTGTGGAGCAATATAGAGTTTCTTTATAAAGATACTTAGATTATCAAGGTTTCTGACCCCGATTCAATACCCTTTCCCCCCAAGTTTATTACAGGATATGTTTTCATATTGGATCAATAAGATACTTTTTAATCTACCAGCAAGCAAAAAAGAAAACAAAACAAAACTCAAATTTACTGAAGTTTTACAATACTTTTCTTATTTACTTTTTAGTACTTATACTTACTTAAAGGATACATCCAACGCAAAAATAAATTCAAAATCCACTTACCTGGGGCTTCCTCCAGCCCCTGGCAGCCGTCCTGTGCACTCGCCGCAGCTCCTCTCACTGCCGTGTCCTCCGCTGAAGAAGCCGACCTTGCCAGGTCAGCATCCGGGTCGGCTTCATGTGCGCTCCACGGCGCGGGTCACGTGGTGTAGCCAACATCATCAGGTCTCTACTGCGCATGTGCAGTAGTTCTGCGCCTGCGCAGTAGAGACCTGATGACATCAGCTACACCATGTGACCCACGCTGTGAAAAGCACATGAAGCCGACCTGGAAGCCAACCCGACGAGGTCGGCTTCTTCAGCGGAGGACAACGGCAGTGAGAGGAGCTGCAGCAAAGGCACAGGACAGCTGCCAGGGGCTGGAGGAAGCCCCAGGTAAGTGGATTTTGATTTTATTGTATACATTGGACCTCTCCTTTAACTTAAAGTATTGAAAAGGTATTTTGAATATAAGGGCCTATATTTAATTCCCCTTTCCTCCTAAGTTTTCTCCTAGGTGATATTTTCACACTTTATCAATAAAATGCATTTAAGCCATCAGCAAACAAGAACATGTTTACAATAATTTTGACAGTACGATTTAATGTACTTTATGGAACTGTGTTAACTGCAGAGTGCTGAAAAGTTATTTGAAACAGAAGATGAAAAATTATCCCCAGGAGAAAACTTGGGAGATAAAGTAAATTGAATAAGGGCCAAAAGGAGAATCTCCGGTGAGAAAACTCAGAGGAAAAGTTCAGAGAGTTAGGGTGCACATGAGTTAATTAGGATTTTAGCCTTTCAAAGCAAATTTGAAGCGAAAATAAACTTTTGAGATAATTAATTGTATGCGTAATGCAGCTGAGAAATAGACCATCAGTAGCAAAAAAAATAGTATCATATTGTTTTCCAGTCCAGGAAGAGTTAACAAACTTCAGATGTTATCAAAGCAAAAGAGCTTCTCTGAGCTATTCAACCCTCTGAGTCGAATACAATCCTGTTTTCTGAAGCACCTAAAGGGACTCCGAGCAGTGCAGAAACTATGAAAAGATGCATATCATTTTAAAGCTCTCTTTCTCCTCTTTCCAATTATATATAAACCGCCGCCCTACGCCTTTTAGTTTTCACTATTTTCGCGATTGTAATTGCCGCGGCCGCGATTTCAATCACGAAAATAGAGAAAACTAAAAGGCGTAGGGCGACAATTTAGGTGTCGCCAGAAAGAGGAGAAAGAGAGCTTTAAAATGATATCCATCTTTCCATAGTTACATTGTATTACACAGGACAACTTTTTCCTAAAGTCAGCAGCTCCATTCTGCTGAATGGAGCTGCTGACACTGGGGAAAGTGTCGTCCTGTGTAATACAATGTAACTATGGAAAGATGGATATCATTTTAAAGCTCTCTTTCTCCTCTTTCTGGCAACACCTAAATCGTCACCCTACGCCTTTTAGTTTTCTCTATTTTCGCGATTGAAATCGCGTCCGCGTCAATTTCAATCGCGAAAATAGAGAAAACTAAAAGGCGTAGGGCGGCTGTTTATATATCATTGGAAAGAGGAGAAAGAGAGCTTTAAAATGATATGCATCTTTCCATAGTTTCTGCACTGCTCGGAGTCCCTTTAAGAGCCATGAAACAGTGAGAGACAGCTTGAGATAAGGTTTTACTACAGGAAAGTTCAAAGGGTCATTATTTCTGCTTTGTTTTATAGCCTAAAAGACTGCAAGCATTGCTTTTAGTAGTAGGGCTTTTCTGTCTCTTAGTCCCCTATACTTTCCTTGTGGTTTTGGGTCACCCCGAGCTGCTTGGTTACTCAAATGTGACAGAAAGATGCAATGTTATAAAAAAGCTATATAACTGAAAACAAAAATATGAGACTCTTTTCTTTGCTAGTAATGTTCTATTCATTATCCGTACTACACCTAAAATTCATTATATCAAGTTGTTGTTTTTTTCACTTCAGGTTTGCTTTATTAGATTTCACAAATCTCATACAATCATTATTTAATGTATTGTTTTTTAGCATTCATTTAAAATGCTGTTTTTTGCATTTATATGTAGTCTTTATGCCCATATCTTCTTTCTGTTTATGTATTATATCGCAAATGGATGATCACTAGAAACAATAAAACAGCTATAACCAACACATTAAGGTGACACTGAAGCGAGGAAAAAAATATATGAGACAATGAATTGTATGTGTAGTAGGGATAATTAATCGAACATTAGTTGCAAAGAAAATATCTCATATTTTTATTTTCAGTTATACAGTTTTTTTTATAACATTGTGTAACGATCGGTGTAACACAGAGAGGATCTGATTACCGGTGATCTGCAGTATCACCGAGAATGCAGATATATACCAGATTATCGATGATCTGCAGTATCACCGATAATCAGATATATCTTCTAACCTCTGGACACCTGAGTGACAAGAGTGTTTTTGGTGCAACAGTAATACTTTGAGTAACACACCCTGAAGGCAGGTGCAAGAGCAGATAGGAATCCTGCTTGGCAACTGGTTCCTTCCGTGGACTGAACTCTCCTGGGAGAGGAGTCAGACAGCGAGTGGGAAGGACAGAACGTGAGTGACACCAAGGGGAGTGTCATTGACAGGTCTGTGAACTATCTCCTAACAGGGGAGATAGTTCTCGAGGTCGGACAAGCCAGGTCGTAACACACGGGCAGATAAAGTACAGAGACAGTAGGCAGATACAGAATCCAGGGACTAGCCGAGTTTTGGCAACAGAGAATCAGAAAGACAAAGGTACAAAATCAGAGATCAGAAGAATGGTCAGGAATGCAGAAAGTCATAACAGATAATCAACAATGCCTAAACTTGAGTATGAGCTCCAAGATTCTCACACTCCAGGAACTAGACTAGATAATATGAATATTACAGATGGTACAGAATTCCTAGACTAAGGTGTGAGATCCCTGGCCATCAACACCTTTGGAAACTGGACTTAAAGGGGAACTGAAGAGAGAGGTATATGGAGGCTGTCATGTTTATTTCCTTTTAATCAATACCAGTTGCCTGGCAGCCCTGCTGGTCTATTTCTCTGCAGTAGTATCTGATTAAAACCAGAAACAAGCATGCAGCTAGTCTTGTCAGATCAGACTTATAAGTCTGAACCACTGAAACACCTGATCTGCTGCATGCTTGTTCAGGGGCTATGGCTAATAGTATCAAAGGCAGAGGATGAGCAGGGCTGCCAGGCAACTGGTATTGTCTAAAAGGAAATAAACATGACAGCCTCCATATACCTCTCTCTTCAGTTCCCCTTTAAAAAGGAGCTGTTAGGTATAGGGTCTCAGAGACAAAAAACACATATATCAGTAGCTAAATACTGGCTGTACTTACATTACATATGCATTTCACTGTCCACGTTTGGATTTCACAGAATTTGTATATAGTATATGCAGAGAATGATGCTCCTGACAGCTCATGGCAGGTTCCATGTTTGTCTGTCTTGTCTGAAGCCAATTGTGATGTCATATCCTCCCTTACCCTGCTTCCTGATTAATTATACATTAGCCCTCCCAAGTCCCAGCCCTCAGACACTCCTACCAGTCTCTGGTCTTATGCTCGGTACACAAGATGCGTTTTCCCGCTCGATCCGCGAGTCATTTGGGATCGATTCGATTATTTCCAACATGTTAATTATGCCAAATCGACGGCAGGAACGATCGAAATCCGAATCGATCATGTTGGAAATAATCTAATCGACCCGTGAATCGAGCGGGAAAACGCATCGTGTGTATTAGGCACTTAGCGGGGAGCAATCATGTCTGGGTTGCGTGCGATCTCGCTGTCAGTTGAGGTGGGGGGAGCTGTGCGAGCGATTGCATTGTCAGTCGCGGGGGGGGGGGGGGGGGGGGGGTTGCGGATGATTGCGATGTCATTCAATTTGCCGGCGGTTGCGATGTCGGTCGTTTTGCTTGCGATTGCGATGTCAGGCGTTTTGCGAGCGATTGCGATGTCGGTCGTTTTGCTTGCGATTGCAATGTCGGTCGTTTTGCTTGCGATTGCAATGTCGGTCGTTTTGCTTGCGATTGCGCTGTCGGTCGTTTTGCTTGCGATTGCGCTGTCGGTCGTTTTGCTTGCGATGTCGGTCCTTTGCTTGCGATTGCAATGTTGGTCATTTTGTTTGCGATTGCAAAGTCAGTCGTTTTGCGGCTGATTGCGAAGTCAGTCGTTTTGCTTGCGATTGCAATGTCGGTCGTTTTGAATGCGATGTCGGTCGTTTTGCGAGCGATTGCGATGTCGGTCGTTTTACTTGCGATTGCGATGTTGGTCGTTTTGCGAGCGATGTCGGTCGTTTTGCGAGCGATTGCGATATCGGTCGTTTTGCTTGCGATTGCGATGTTGGTCGTTTTGCTTGCGATTTCGATGTCGATCGTTTTGCGGCCGATTGCAATGTCGGTCGTTTAGCTTGCGATTGCGATGTTGGTCGTTTTGCTTGCGATTTCGATCGTTTTGCGGCCGATTGCGATGTCGGTCGTTTTGCTTGCGATTGCGATGTCGGTTGTTTTGCTTGCTATTGCGATGTCGGTTGTTTTGCTTGCGATTGCGATGTCGGTCGTTTTGCTTGCGATGTCGGTCGTTTTGCGAGCGATTGCGATGTCGGTTGTTTTGCTTGCGATTGCGATGTCGGTCGTTTTGCGAGCGATTGCGAAGCCAGTCGTTTTGCTTGCGATTGCGATGTCGGTCGTTTTGCTTGCGATGTCGGTCGTTTTGCGAGCGATTGCGATGTCGGTCGTTTTGCTTGCGATTGCGACGTCGGTCGTTTTGCTTGCGATGTCGGTCATTTTGCGAGCGATTGCGATGTCGGTCGTTTTGCGAGCGATTGCGATGTCAGTCGTTTTGCTTGCGATTGCGAAGTCAGTCATTTTGCTTGCGATGTCAGTCGTTTTGCTTGCGATGTCGGTCGTTTTGCGAGCGATTGCGCTGTCGGTCTTTTTGCTTGCGATTGCGAAGTCAGTCGTTTTGCTTGCGATTGCGATGTCGGTCGTTTTGCTTGCGATGTCGGTCGTTTTGCGAGCGATTGCGCTGTCGGTCGTTTTGCTTGCGATTGTGATGTCAGTCGTTTAGCTTGCGATTGCGATGTCGGTCGTTTTGCTTGCTCATTTTGAATGCTGAGTGTTGTGTAATCTGCACATATTATAGAATGATGCAATGTTAGAAAAAACACTATATACCTGAAAATAAAAGTATGAGAATATTTTCTTTGCTGCCAATCTTCTAGTAATTATTCATAGTACACAACCAATTCATTATATCATATTTTTTTTTCGCTTCAGTGTCTCTTTAAATGATTTCATAGAGCAGGCTAGTGAACTTTTGAACTTTACTCTGCAGAAAAAACAAAATACAGTAACAGACATTCGAGATAAGCTTCAGAAGACAGAGCTCTCTGCGACTTTGAAAGTCGTATAGCTCAGATAAGCTCTTTTGCTTAGATAACAACTGGAGTTTCTTAACTCTTCCTGTACTGAAAACAATATTAGACTCATATCTCTGCTGCTAATGTTTTATTTCTTAGCTGTACTACACATACAAATCATTATATCATAAGTTTACTTTCACTTCAGATTCCCTTTAATACAAATCGGCAATGGTCTTTTTAATATTATTTACTAGATATTAAAGTGATCGGTTGTGTAAATCAATATCATTTTATATTATATTGAAAACACCTATAATTATAATTGATAAGAGGGGGCAACCATATTGGTTCAATACACATGCAGACTGCTTCCTGCTCTGTGATGCTGCACAGTATTACATCAGATGCTTCCCCCCAATGTTAAAACAAGTCAGTTATCATCTGGATTGTGATTTAGCACACAGCACATAAGCACATATTCCTGACAATGGAGTGTGCTTCCAGGTTTGCTTTAGGGCTAAAACACATGGGCAATTCCCTTGCTAGCAGAATGCTGGTAGCAGGAGTCACCTGAATGCATTTAGTATTATAATGCAACAAAGTCACTACCAATCAGAGCTGTTCTGTTCCAGCACTAGTTGAAGTATTGCTGATACAAAAAAGTACAAAAGGGGTGAATGATATGATTTTTTTTTCTTCAGCATTGGCTATTTAAAAATGTGACAGCTTCATTAAAGCAATTCTTCCAGCATATTTTATTACAGCAAGCATGGTTACATAGCAATTCTATGCTATGTTAGGAAACTGTCTGCCACTAAAAAAATCAATAGGTTCTGTCACCACAGAGGATCAGAAATTGGTGTATTTCCAGTAGTAATTGCTTTTTGAATATCAGTCTAAACAACACTGTTGGAGGTGCCCTATATATAATAACGAGTATATGAATATATGTTAAGAGTAAATGGCTCTTACCTCCCTAATAGACAAACCACAAAGGTAAGTATTAGTTAGTAAGTATTAGTTTTATTCATGCACATAAGACAATGCGTTTCATGGGTACCATGGCTTCCTCAGGTCAATACAAAAGTACATATACTCATTATTATATATAGGGCACCTTCAACAGTGTTTTTTAGTCTAGTTGAAACCCCTTGGGGTTTTGTACTGCAAACACTCGTGTTTCCAATATATCAAAGGAGAGCGACCGGCCAGAGCCTGCCAAGCGGACCTGGAACACCGAGTGGGAACAGTTATTTTCCTGCAGGCCCTAATAGTGGTTGTAGACTATCCATTTTTATAGACTATACGAAACCATTGGGATCCTGCCCTCTTTCATTTAGATACCAGGAGGCGATCGCAACCACCAGGAATCACAACATCTCTTTTAGCCTGCCCACTTGCCAGCAGAATGCATTTTGATGAAGTCCTCTGGGCATCACCCAATAATCCAGAGTCCATACCATCCAGCAACCTGTCTCCCACCAAGCCACCCCCCCCCCCCCTGCTGTTCAATTGAATTGGGTTTCATTACTTATATCTAGCCTCTGGGCAGGCGTACAAAATAAAAGGGTGCCCGGAAATTTAAGCGCCCAGGAAATGTGACAGATTTTGGACTAGACAATCTTCTTATGGGGGGTTCTCAGGGTTTTCTTTATTTTTAAAAGCACTTAGTTAATGGCAGTTGCTCCATCCAACTGTCAAAAAAGTGTGCAGGGATCTTTGTATAAATATTTTTCAGGGAATGTCTTTATAAAGAATAAAGGCCATGCTCAGAATTCCCTATGGAGAGATGGACTAGACCAAAAATCGGTATTGTCACATTTCTAATGACATTTCTCCTATGGTGTTGTCACTTACAGTAAGGCTCATTTTACCCTGGAGGAAATGAACTTCTTATTCGTATGTGCTTTAAATTTTAAGATTTTCACGACAGTTCCTCTTTAAAGAGGAGCTGTTAGGTACAGGGTCTCAGAGGAAAAAAAAACACATGTATCAGTAGATAAATACTGGCTGTACTTACATAACATATGCATTACACTGTCCACGTTTTGATTTCAGTTAATTTTTATATAGTATATACAGATGTATGTTTCTGACAGGTTCCATCTTTGACTGTCTTGTCTGAAGCCAATCGTGATGTAATTTCCTCCCTTACCCTGCTTCCACTCTTCCCCCTGATTTAGTATGCATTAGCCCTCCCAACTCTCAGCCCTCAGACACTCCCACCAAGCTGCGGATGTCTTCATGCCTCCCCCCCACACGCAGAAACAGGTGCAGATGTCTGCCCTCCCCCCGCAGAAACAGGTGCGCATGCAGCTAATCTTGTCAGATCTGACAATAATGTCAGAAACATCTGATCTCCATATGCTTGTTCAGGTTCTATGGCTTAAAGTATTAGAGTCAGAGTATCATTAGGGTTGCCAGGCAACTGGTATTGCTTAAAAGGAAATAAATATGGCAGCCCCCATATACCCCTCACTTCAAGTTCCCTTAAAGTAAGGATATTATTTCAACAGAATATGTGCTTGCTGAGTATTCACTATTCACTACAGTATCCCTTTAACTGCTTTCAATTATTCTTAGTCCTCTCCATGCCAAAAAATGTTTATGCCGTCACATTTAAAGTGTTTTATGCCAAAGTAGTTCTGTTTTATTGTGTACTTGACAGAGAACAGGGATTATATAAGTACGCCAATATCTTGTCTGCGATTCTCTCATCTGTGACTTAATAATAAGCAAGTTTTCAGTGAACAGCGGAAGCTACCGACATCAGCAGTTTCCTTGCTGATAAACCTGCACTACGAACACTCTGTGCTAAAACATGGCTAATAGAGAGGTGGCTTTCTGCACATAGAGATAGGCAGCCAATTATCTCTTTAATGAAGCGATGCCCTGATTACAAAGACGGCTGCAGCCTGCTTCCCCCCTGTGCATTAGTTTGCTGCACAAGGTTTAGGGGGATTTCAAAGCTTTAGAAGCCTCAATGATGCAGTCTTATCTTATTACTGGCTGCAGCATTAACTTAGTAAGAATGGTGTGCTAATGTGTCCGCGATACAATGAAACAAGGTGAAGAATCGGTGTTCTGATAAGACTAATATGCTCCCGGCATGGGAGCTGTGCTGCTGAATTACAAGAACACTCACTCAATAACGCTGATTTCCTTACATTTACCGCGCCGAACAAAAAGCATAATCAGTGTTGATCTTCTGTTCGGGCTGGAAATACAGTACACATCGCTGATGTTATTCATAGGGTGGATGGCCTTTAAGCCGGATGGTGTTTGTGCTAATACCATTAAGTGAAAGTAAACTAGATTACTTTTCTAAAGAGATGTACTTGGGCTTGACGGATATTTTCTATTTTTCTTAAAGCTTTAAAGTGAACCTGAACGCTTGGACAGGACAGAAGGAAAGCTTAGAGAAATCCACCCTGTATGTATTTATAGAGTTTAGCCTGTTCAATCCCCCCTCATCTGTGACTAAGCACAAGTTGTAATTTGATCCCTTAGCTGTGTCAGCTGTCTGCCACGGCAGAGCAGCTAATTTGTAAACACAGGATGTTAACAATACGCCTGTTCCATGAAAGCAGGAAGTAGACACAATGTAGATTATTTGCAAGATTTGTATCAGCTGTAACAAAGACATTTTGTTCTTTAAAGAGAACCAGAGACGAAGCACCCTCATGTATTTTATTACATTTATCAGTGGGAACATGACAGTACACACCTACCCTGCTTTTAGTTTTATTCTTCACAGTCTAATCTATCTGTTATCAACTGTGATAAGAATCCACTGACTGATTCAGTCTAGGTTTGACCTGGAATCATTATAGCTGAGTCACTCTTCTGTGTATTCTTTTCAAGCCCAAGCCTGCCACCTCCTGGATCAGATTTCTTATTTAGAGCTGTTGACATGGGAGGGACTGGTGCTGCCGAGAAAGAAGCTCTGAAACAGACAAGTGTATCTGTGTGCAGTGTGCAGCCAGTCATTATCTACTGTATGCAGTTTCATTTCTATGAGAGACACTTCCTACAGGCAGCAGCACAGCATACCAGAATAATAAAGTTGAAAGCAGACAGATGAAAGGCTGCAGCAGCCCTGCTTGTCTATAGTCCCATAGAGGCTAGACAGCACATCCAGAACAGTTTATAACCTGGAAGCAGAAGAGAAATTAGCCGGCGGCCATATTGGATTTTTCCTGGAGCAATAATAGATAAAAAACACTCAAAAAGGCACACCAGAGTGGCGAAATTATCAGGTAGAGCATTTATTCTTTACAAGCTATCAACTGATATGTTTATTTTGTGTGAATCGTTCATCTCTGGTTCCCTTTAAAGGTTATTATGCAGTTCCTTATCTTAGAGCAGAGTGGAAGTTCTGAGTTAAGGTTTGCTTTAACTATAAAAAGAAAACCAAAAACAAAAAAAGTCTGAGAAATGCTTGGATTTTTCTGGAAAAGCTAAAAACTACATCTCCAGGATGAAACAGTGGAACTCCTCAAATACAAATAGTGATCAGCAAAGTGACGGACGGATGGCTGAATAGGGGGCTTGTCAGGGAGTTCAGCATCCCGTAATCCCACTGGTGTCAGTGTTTGACATGCAGTAGAATTAACTGGCAGCAATATAAGTGACATGTCACATTTAAATATGACAGCATTCAGATGTGAATCAATAGGATTTGTACTTTTTACCGCCCAAGGCTACTATCACCAGCAGCCAAAGGGTAGGGAAACAAGAGAGCGCTCCGTAGTGCATTAAATGGGGTTTGCGATTTAGGCAAAAATTAAAATCATAACACTCACATTTAGTAGTAGTGTCTGTTTCTGTACCTCTAACCCGTCCGGTGGGTCAACTTGTACCATCAATATCAATATACTCCAGCTACACCATCAGCCCTGGCCAGGCTGTTCATGGTACGACGCGACCCACCGGATGGGCTAGAGGCACAGAAACAGACACTACTATTAAATGTGAGTGTTATGATTTTAATTTTTGCCTAAATAGCAAACCCCATTTAATGCACTACGTAGTGTTGGGCGAACACCTGGATGTTCGGGTTCGGGAAAGTTCGCCGAACATGGCCGCGATGTTCGGCATGTTCGGGCCGAACCCCGAACTCCCCGAACATCCCGCTTTTGAGGGCCCTATGGGGTCGCAGGCATAAGGGGGGAGCATGCCCCGATCGCGGGGGGGGTCGGAAATTCCCCCCACCCCCTCCGCTAGCGCTCCCCCCTCTGCCCGCTTCCCCATACAAAAGTTTAAGAATGTAAAACAGTACCGGTGGTAGTGGGTGGCTGGCAGTGGGCGGCACTGTGAAGTGAGTGACTGAGGAGGAGGAGTCCGGAGAGTGACGCGTTGAGGGAGGCCGGGCAGCGGGCGGTTCAGCAGTAGTACGGTACTACTGCTGAACCGCCCGCTGCCCGGCCTCCCTCAACGCGTCACTCTCCGGACTCCTCCTCCTCAGTCACTCACTTCACAGTGCCGCCCACTGCCAGCCACCCACTACCACCGGTACTGTTTTACTTCCTTAAACTTTTGTATGGGGAAGCGGGCAGAGGGGGGAGCGCTAGCGGAGGGGGTGGGGGGAATTTCTGACCCCCCCCGCGATCGGGGCATGCTCCCCCCTTATGCCTGCGACCCCATAGGGGGGCAGTATTCGGCCGAACAGGGCACTGTTCGGCCGAACAGGGCACTGTTCGGCCGAACAGGGGCCCTGTTCAGCCCTGTTCGGCTGGCCATTCAGCAGTTCGGGCGAACCCCGAACAGTTTGGCCGAACACCACCAGGTGTTCGGCCGAACTCGAACATCACCCGAACAGGGTGATGTTCTGCAGAACCCGAACAGTGGCGAACACTGTTCGCCCAACACTAGCACTACGGAGCGCTCTCTTGTTTCCCTACCCTTTTGTTTCTTACAGTTGCTGGCACCAACCAGTTTAAGAGAGCAGCACCGTATGCATTTTTAAAGGACCAGTGCTATTTTGTTTGAGCGCAAGTTTTTTCTTCTTCTCTATCACCAGCAGCCCCCTGACGAACAGCAAACCCCCCTGTCACACACACACTTTTATTGGTCCAAGTAATCAATGTATTTAAAGATGTTTATGAACGATCACCTTTCTGATTGAATGGTTGAGTGTTGATGGTGCCATTTGACTACAAATGACCAATTTGTCAGTTGTTTGTTAATCTGTTTTGATAACATCTGAAATGTGCGGAATAATTATAATTTTTATTCTAATTATGGGCCAAATTGATGCTTTCCTCTCTGATAGGTTGGAGCTGGCTGGAGGGCGGAGCTGGACGCAACGAGCAGCCGAGGGTGATGATGAGCGACAGCTCAGGTCACAGACAATAAGTTGCCCAGGTCTGCTGCTCCTTTTTTTTAATGTGTCCCAGACACTTTCCTGACTTCTGCAGTTCACATGTTTGGCAGCTTGACTGCATGAGTGTGCCAGCCCGCCCCTTGCTTCCTGGTGCCCTAGGCCACGGCCTTTGTGGCCTTGCCTGAAATCTGGCCATGGTAGGGCGGCCACCTCTCCCCCACCCATTTCCTGCTGAAATCTAATGAAAATCTATGGACAGTGTGTAAAATCCCCCTCGGATTAGATTAATTGAATTAATCAACCATATATCACAGTGGATAGGCCAACTTTTTGACATCCACATTTTGGGTGTAAAGGAGATATACTAGGGGCGACTTGTGTGGAAGCCCCCGTATGTAGAGTGCGCTATGGAGGACGCTGCAGAAGGGTATAGCTACCTGTCCTTGCTCCGGCTTTCTTCCTCTTTTCTCCCCGGTAGCTTCTGAACTCACCGCTAGAGCTCTAGGCTTACTGCGGTCACATAACAGTGAGCCTATAGCTCTAATGGCCAGTTCAGAAGCTACATGGGACACTAGAGGAGGAAAGCCGGAGCAAGGACAGGTAGCTATACATGCTAAAGCACGCTCTGTAGTGCACTCTGCACCCACCAGGACACGGGTGACAGCAGAACATGGAGGAGGTTGGCAAATCAATGGTTCTTAGCTTTTGGTCTATTTTTTGTATCTGCACACTGGCGTAGTGGTTAGCACTCCCGCCTTGCAGCTCTTGAATCCCAGACAGGGCACTATTTGCACAGAGTTTTTATGTGCTCCAAGTGTCTGCATGGGTTTCCCCCGGGCACTCCGGTTTCCTTCCACATCCCAAAAACATACAGATAAGTTAATTGGCTTCCCCCTAATCCCCCGATACACACACTACATGATACATACTGTACATACATAAACATATGACTACGGTAGGGATTAGATTGTGAGCTCCTCGAGGGACAGCTAAGTGACAAGACAATATAATCTGTACAGCGCTGCATAAGATTTCAAGGCTATATTAATACTAAATAATAATATCCTGGTCCAAGTGTGTGTGATAGCCATGAAGTAAAATGTTAAAAGCGCTATATTTTGTACCTATCCCACTGCACAGAGTTCCGTGAACCGTCATAGCATAATTTGTACGGTCCTTCCCGTCGGCATTATATAAATACTAACTAATAATCTGCTTGTATATACAGTATATTTTTGCCACACCTGGTGGCAATCAGTTCATGTATGGGCACCTTAAGAGCAGTACCTTTTCCCCACACAGCCATAAGAAGTGCCAAAACCTGTATGAATGCACAAAAGTATGGGTCAGATTGAAGTGGAAAAGTTCATAATAAATGGGAGTACGTACACAAACATGTTAAACACAACAGTACATGGAGCAGGCCATTTGGATAACACTTTGCATCTTAGCAACGATCTCATCAAAGGGAAACCATTTAGCAAGATGGGGTGATTTGCTGAGCCTGGAAGCTGCAGCCAGTGCCGAAATTCCTCCTAATGCAGTAATTTCTGATAATTACCAGAATACAAATTTGGAACAACAATTTGTTGAAAACGCACAAAATACATTTATCTCCTCAGAACAGGTGGCAAATGTGTGAGGAAATTAGTCACCAATTACCAGGTATTAACCTCTTAGTTGCTGCTTGTCAGTAGATGTTGAGCGCTGGGATAGAGGCCTGTTTGGGCTTTTTGGAGAGAATTAATTTGGCTTTTACAGAGAAACTGCAGGGTGATTATCAGCAGCGCGAAAGGAAGAAAAATTATGACAAACAATCCAGTGAAGGTGTTTAGCAATTAACATTGTTCCATGCAGGATTGCCTTCTGATGTTACACTGAAAATAGCCACACATAGACAGAGATTTAACTGCTTACCATTTCTGGTGGTTGCTTGTATATTAAAGTGGACCTGAACTCAGCACTTCCTCTCAGATAAGCAACAGCATAATAACCTTTACAGAAAAACTTTTCTTTGTTACAGCTGATACAAATCCTGCAATAAATCTGCAGTTTGTCTACTTCCTGTTTTCATGGAAGCAGACATAGGGGTAACATCCTGTGTTTACAAATTAGCTGCTCTGCTGAGGCTACCAGCAGACACAGCTAAAACCTTAAATTACACTTCTGATTAGTCCCTGATGAGGTGGGTTTACAAACTAAACTCTCTAAATACATTTCAGGGTGCATTTATCTGTTTCCTTTCTGTCCTGTGCAAGAGTTCAGGTCCACTTTAAGATTCAGTTTACAGCTCCCCTCCCCCAACTGGCCACTTCCTACTCCCACCTAAGGCCAGATATATACTTTCTTCTGCCCCTAGAGATCCCTCCCATTCCAGGTGCAGCCCCCTCTTCTGTGTGCAACATTCATATAAAGCAGTACCCCTTTTTCACGTACAGCTTCTTTGAGCATCCTCTCTACTTTTCCGTATGTTGCTCCCCATTTGCAGCCATCTTTTTCCATTTGCAGGGCACTCTTCTACATTAGGCAGCTGCTTTTCTATGCCCAGCTGCCCCTGGGGCAACAGCCACCAAAGGCCTGGGCCCTTGTGACCTTACCAGAAATCTGACCCTGCACCAACAACCACTTTTTTTCTCTCTCAGCTTGAACCATAATGTGTAGAGAGCAGAACCCCTAAAGCCTGGACAGTGTGTAGAGGAAGCACACTTTACAACTTTTACTTTTTATTCTTGAAACTGAATGCCTTAAAGAAGATGCTAATTTCCTACACATTCTGAGAACACAAATATCTGCTTTTGGTGGCATACTGCAGTAAAGAAAAAAAATATCGGTCATACTTCATGATGCACGCTTTGCCAATGTTTTAATCAAAAACATCTGTTCATATAACAGTGGTACTCCATATTATAGCTCAGACTGAAAGCTGCCATGAGAGCCGTTATGTTGGAGTTCATGTTCTTTTTCTGCACAGCCCACAGCTGTTAGAGATAAGTTCCTGAAAGGTAGTATTTGCACAAGGAGTAAAAAAAGCCCCACCTCTTAATTTCTTGCCGACCGCGTCACGCCGATGGGCGAGGCCACGGCGGCAGCCCCAGGACCGTCTACCGATAATTGGCGTAAGGTCCTAGGGGCTCGCAGTGCAGAAGATTGCACGCAGGATGCGCGCGCATCTCCTGTTGGTAGGCAGAGCGGAGCCTTCAGCCTCCAAGCGGTGATCGCCACTCTGGAGACTGTTAGACGGCGAAACCGCTGTCTAATTACCTTGTACAGCACTGCGATCTGCAGCAGCGCTGTACTGTGGACAGCCCTGTGACACGGCTGTCCACCCGGGACACTAGAGAGCCATCGGTTCTCATGGGCAGAAGCCTATGACAGCCGATTGCCATGATTGACTGGCTGCGGGGAGGGAGGGAGGAAAAAGAAAAGAAGGAAATAGGCATATTTATTAAAAAATAACAATAATTTATAAAAAAAAAAAATAAACACAGGGGGAGCAATCAGAACCCACAAACAGAGAGCTCTGTTGGTGGGGAGAAAAGGGGGGGGGGGAATCACTTGTGTGCTGTGTTGTGTGGCCCTGCAGCTTGGCCTTAAAGTTGCAGTGGCCTATTTTAAAAAAATGGACTGGTCTTTAGGGGGGTTTAACACTGTAGTCCTCCAGAGGTTAAACAACAATGCCTGCTGGGTGATCAAACAGTTACTTAGACAGGAAGAACAAAAGATACCACTAGGATTCATGGAACTCTGTGCAGTGGAATAGGTACAGAATACAGCCCTTTTAACATTTTACTTCATGGCTATCACACACACACTAGGACCAGGTTATTATTATGTAGTATTTCTATACCGCCGACACCTTCTGCATCGCTGTAAAGAGTATATTGTCTTGTCACTTGTCTTGTCACTCAACTGTCCCTCAAAGGGGCGCACAATCTAATCCCTACCATAGTCATATGTCTATATCATTTAGTATATGTAACGTAGTCTAGGGCCATTTTAGGGGGAAGTTAATTAACTTATTTATATATTTTTGGGATTTGGGTGGAAACCCAGAATACCCAGAGGGAACCATCACAGACACAGGGAGAACATACAAACTCAGTTCAAAGTACAGATAGTGTCCTGGCTGGGATTTGAACCAGGGACCCACCACGAGAGATGAGAGTGCTAACCAATGCTTCACCGTGCTGCCACACTCAGCTTAACAACCACTGTCTACCTGATATCAATTGTTTTATTTCTCTGCTTAAAGTGACACTGAAGCAAAGAAAAAAAAAGATGATATAATGAATTTGTTGTGTAGTACGGATAATTACTAGAAGATTAGTAGCGAAGCAAATATCTTCATATTTTTATTTTCAGTTACATAGTGTTTTTATAACATTGCATCATTCACTAATATTTTCAGTTTACACACTACTCAGCAGTCTAAATGTTTTACAGAGCAGTCTTGTGAATTATTGACCTGTTCTCTGGAGAGAAAAAGAAAATACAGTTTACTGACAGTTGAGATACTAAGCTTCAGAAGACAACTTTGAAACTTTGCAACTTTGAAAGTCATGGAGCTCAATGGGTTTTTTGCATAGATAACAACTGGAGTTTCTTAACTCTTACTGTACTGGAAACAATATTAGACGTATGTCTGTGCTCCTAATGTTTTATTTCTTAGTTGTACTACACATACAAATCATTATATCATATTTTTTTTTCGCTTCAGTGTCTCTTAACACTTGTAGTTCTTGAAATTAAAGACCGGCACTGATCTTGTCCTATATTGTGGGCTCCATAGCTGGCGCTAGCTTTGAAGTGGTACATGCGGTTCAAAGCTAATAAAGCCACCAGTTTTATACTGTTGCCACTTACAGCCTCCCCACCCTCCCACCCACTAAATCAGATAAAGGACATCATTTCTTGATTAATGTTTGGTCTATAAACGAATACTCAGTCCCTTTGTTTTCAATTGGTTTTCAGTAGATTTGACATCCTCATCCTCTGTGCATTGCCTTGGCAATGGTCACGTGTCCAGCTGCCATAGGGAGTGAAAATCACCCATTTCTCCGGTAGACATAATTATAGATATGCTTGTTAGTTCCTAAGGACTAATGAACAATAATCTGTAATTTCAGATTACATTTAGATTGACAGACATTCATATCCCAGTTGTAGAAATGGAAGAAAACTAAAAAAACCTCAAGTAGGAGTAAACGGATATTAAAGACAAAGATACTAAATTGACCTCTAACTGAACTCAAAGGTTCATTCACAATAGCCCCTAGAGCACTGGACTGCTTTAATTTTACTTAATGTCCAACTCAAGGCTAGAATAAGAAAACAGACAGCAGTATTATCTTCATAATACATTGGTGTTCACTTTCCTCCCCTCCCTGGTGCCTGTCTTCCAATCAGCAGCACTTCTGTGGCTTCTGAGCTGTCAGAGCCTCCATCCAATGTTTTCAGTGGCTGCTTAGCTATTCATTTGACTCTTCTCAGAGCTAAAGCTAGTTGTCTCAAATGGAGTATGCTGTCAGATTTGGTTTAATTTCATTCAGCGTTTCATTTAATCGCTTGCAGGTAACCACTTCAGCTTTTTTCAGAGACCTTCTTGGTAAGGCTGCAGTATCTCGTTGCATGATTTCATGCTGTACGAGCCCTTCCTAATTCAAAGAGCAGCGCTTGGAACTAAGCAACCCATGTCCTGCATTATCTATAAACAGCTTATATGCAAAGGTCTTCAGAATATAAAGAGATACAATCCATCAGGAGTTAAGAAGAAGGACAGCTAGTTCCGAAGGATGAAGGCCAGGCTTAAAATTGGAACCAAGAGAAAGCTAGCTGTGTCTCCTGAGTCACTTTAAATGTAAAATGTGCATGTTTGACTTGACAGTACCTTGAATACTTATGTTAAGTATGCAGTGGTGAAGGAATAGAATCCCAATGGTTAAAAATACGCCTAGAATAATTTTTCTTCTACATTGTTGATTTTTCCAGGCGGCTCCAACTACCATCTATTGGCGGTACTGATTTTCTCCTGCAATATTTTAACACAGGAACGCAGTCACTCAAGCTAAAGATGACTTACAGTTCCCTCCCATAATTTCCACAAACCACTGTCTAGCATAGCATGATGGGATTTATTGCTCTACAGCATCTGGAGAGCCACAGGTTGACTAAACATAATGCAAAAGGAGACACATGAATAAACCGTTTCATGTAGAGCAGTGTACCATGGGGACAAATAAGCAACCCCATTGTGGAGGAAAAAAGGTTATTGAGCAGACTGTATTGTGCTAATGTGTTTTGTCTTTGGGGTCCAATAAACATGTGATAAAGGAAACTCGCTCATTTAACCAGAATGTCTTCTAAGGGATCCATAATTTCAGTTGATGTTTACGCGGCAGTGAAAGTATACAGCCCACAGTGGGGGTCGGCGAAGACTCTCAGTTAATTAAAGCTTCATGAGTTAAATGAGGTCTGTGTAATGAGGAGCCTAATTCATTGTGTGTGCATCACTTTGCTTGGGAAGACTAATTATAGCTTTACGCTGGTAAATATATGCAGCCACATTTCATGACCTAGTTCACTGGAATAGGAACTGGTCCTGAATAAAGTTGCCCAGAACAGCAATGCTAGGGGGGAAGAGGGGGCGGGGAAAATTAAGGGGGGTGTGTGCAGAGAACCTTTATGCCTTAGTGGTCATTTTGAGTTTGTAGAAACCATTTGCTGTGACAGCTCAGAGCCCAGAGGTGCATTCTAGGAAAATCCATGCAATTCCCTTTTTGCATAATTTACATAATGAGTTCCGTTTTACACTAATGTTAACTGTTATTTGCATACTGTTGTATGTATACTGTTGATCATGCTTACAGACTGTACAAATGCATTATAGGATTTGCAAAAAGTACTTTAGCTATATCACTTTGCTGACCAAACTGCAGTGTGCCTCCAGGACCAAACTAAACTGCAAGGTAGATCTACACTGCAGTGTATCAGGCCTTAGTGACTGTGTATCTTATCTTCTCTCTTAGGCCTTGAACCCACTAGGAGAACTTTTCAGAGCGCTTTGTGATTTGAAACCCACTTGCTAATGTAATGCTATGGGTGTGATCTCACTTGGGCAATGTGATGTTATAAAAATCCCCATAGCATTGCATTAGAAAGAGCTTTTTCTATTCTATTCTATTTCTAGCGCATAGAAAAGGCTGCTAGTGGGTTTGAGCCCTTAGAGGATCTTTGTAGTGCATAAGATCACTGAATATTTTTACATATTTAACAGCAGTGGGGTCATATAGAGGTGCTCACTCCTACTGACCCAAACTGTCAGCACTGCTATTGTATAGACTTTAACCCTCCTGGCGGTATGAAAAAATCCGCCAGGAGGCAGCGCAGCAGTTTTTTTTTTAAATCATGTAGCGAGCCCAGGGCTCGCTACATGATAGCTGCTGCTCAGCGGCATACCCCCGCCCGCTTCGATCGCCTTCGGCGATCTCCGATCAGGAAATCCTGTTCAAAGAATGGGATTTCCTGGAGGGCTTCCCCCGTTGCCATGGCGGGATGACATCACCGACGTCAGCAACGTCGTGACGTCATTGGGAGTCCCAATCCACCCCTCGGCGCTGCCTGGCACTGATTGGCCAGGCAGTGCACGGGGTCTGGGGGGGGGCGCGCGCCGCAACGGATAGCGGCGAACGGGAGCGGGGCGGCAGCGATCAGTGTGCTGGCGCAGCAAGCAAAGTGCAAGCTGCGTCCAGCAAAAAAAAATTTTGTAAATCGGCCCAGCAGGGCCTGAGCGGCACCCTCCGGCGGCTTACCCCGTGTCACACACGGGGTTACCGCCAAGGAGGTTAAGAAGCGGGCATTGTCCCAAGAAACGCATGGTTAATTTGTAGTGCTTAATAAACCTATACTTCTAGTTAATGCGGGCCATATTCTTTAGGAGAAGATAAGACTAGGGATGAACAAACTAGTTCGCCATCAAACAGTTCCTAGTGAATATCGACCATTTGCAGTACAAATTTGCATTCATGTTTAGCATTGAAGTCAATGTCAGCCAACTTTAGCGGTTAATAGCAAAGTCTCCATACATGCAGGGTATGTTAAGGGGAACAGTGGAAACGAGGGAAAATTACATTCCACAAAATTACATTCTGCAGCATTATTAAGAATGCCAATGCTCTCAGTAAGTCCAGAGCTTGGGAGGGGGGACCCCATGTCATTTTATTTTAAATGTAACTTTTTAATGGCCAAATCACAGATACATTTTTTAAAAAATATGTGGGATCTGTCCTCCCAGGTCTCTTTAACCCCTTGTCACTCATGCAGTTTGAGATAGTTAGATTGCGGAGTCTGGACTACGTGGGTCTCCGCACCCTAAGCTAAACCAGCCCACATGGTCCAAGGTATGGTGTGGGGGGGCAAGCCTCCCCCCCCCCCTTTCCCCCAGACACTTTGTCCAATCCATGAACACAGGACAGTTCCCCAGCTCCGGTGCCCAGGAGACCCCCAGCTACTTGCCCCTGTAATGAGTATAGGTGTAGCCTTTTGTAACTCCCACGACAGTATTCTCGAAAATGATCCAGTATCATATCCTCCAGATATGCCAAGAACGACAGAGAATGCTGTTGACCGATGAACAGTGCCACACATGTTGATCCCATTCCCAGCCCTGAACTTGTTATACTAAGGCATCCAGCAGCTCACAGCACCGCCCCCTTTCTTTCCCTGCTACAGTTGACTTTGGATGGAGCAGCAGCGTGTGTACAGAGCATGGAGCAGCAGTGTGTGTACAGAGCATGGAACAGCTCTGGGGAACTTAACAGAGTCAGGTATAAGCACAGCCCTGTGCCCTGCTGTGTGAATGCTTCACTTTGCCCTTCATTACCAATGTTAACTGTCCTCATTATTATGTGTATTCAAATTGCTCCTGATTGATCCCGTTGTTTGTCGGACGGGAAATTACATTATGTGTGCCCAGCATGATGTCCTACCTTATTATTTTACTGTATTGTGCATGGCTGAGGGAGACCTTTCAGGAATCCCCCCTTTGAAAATCCTGGCTTTGCCCCTGAAGGGAGCTACAAAAAAAGTTGGTCTTGGGGCGAGGTAAGTGAAAATCTGGCACAGATCACATCCTTGGTGATATAGAATTCAAATAAGTTGCCTTTCTACAAATTCAAATTTTATTAAACAAATAACATTTTGTGTTAATGGGGGTATTGGGCTTGTAACCTACAACACTGAACAGTAAGTAAACATGCAACAGTAAGTCAGCTGTAAACATCACCTGTCTATGATTCCAATGCAGTCTTTTATACGCGGCCCTCTGCACCTGAAAGAAAAAAATTAAAATAAAAGATCACATGCATTTTAAAACTAAGAACGGTGTAATACTTCAAAAGCTCGAGTGCCATAAATATACAACAGCAGCTTAATACAAAGTAAACACATAAAACAAAAAGTAGAACAATCAGTTACCTAGACATCGGAATGCATTATGTAAACTCTTTCACACAGCAGAGTGTAAACATTTGGATTTCTGAGAATGACATTTGGAATATATAATACAGACCGTAAAAGGAAAAGTAATAAAAAGAGAAATACAACTGCAGGAAGCACGAAAAGTATTAGCTGCTACATTTCTGACAGTGTTTGTCATTTTGACAGTTTATCCCAAAATCAATCTCCACCAGCAAAATAAAGGGTTAACTCCAAAGTCCTTTCTCTTAGCTCCCACCAATGACAGAAGTAATTAAAGTGATTGGTTTCCAGACAGCAGTGAACAATGGGTACAGGGCAGGAAGGTGGTGCCCTCCCGACTAAGGCTAGCATTAGCAATGCCATGCAAGCAACACCTGCACCTGCAGGAGACCTTAGAATGCCAAGGTCTTGTTTTTCTGCCCCTCTCTGGCTTTCTGGCTTATAAACACCGAACCCATGATTAGTACCCACAAAAAGCACTGCGGTTCACAGCTTATCTCCATTCAAGTGGCAGTTAAATCGCCAGCTCACAATTATTTGCTGTTCCCTTTCTCAATAAACTCCCAGAGCTTGAAATTGGAATTGGCAACTGCTGATGCAGACTTGTGTTTTCAATACAAATGAAAAAAAAACTAAAAACTTTACGAACGAACTGTAATTTATACACGATAAGTTTTAATCAAAAGAAGTGTGATGTTAGGGGGTATACATCTGAACTTCATTGTCATTTTACCATCTTGCCCAGCACCTAAGACTTGTAGTACTTCTGAGATAAGGGGACAAACACTGGCACCATAGCAAGCATAGAGAATGGTAAAACAGCACTCCATAACAACACACGTGGCAGTATATATAGCATTTGCTATGATCTGTTCTTTATGCATAAAAGGTCAGCGATTTGTTTAGCTTTTTACTCAACTTTTAACCTTTTAGCAGCCACATAAAGTAAATCTTTATGTGGCTGCAGGGCTACATTTTTTCTGTTGCTGGGGAAGTGTGCCTTCTCCAGGTTGGCGGGCTATGCAGAGCGGCGTAGGGAGCTTTTATAGTTATATGTTCCAGACATGGACCAGCTTCCTCTCTTGATCCACCCGCGGTGCTGTACACTCAGCATCCTCTTCTGACTACTGATAACATGTTATTAGATGTGATAGGGGCTCAGAAGATAGTGTCAGCAGTGCAGCGCCACCCAGTGGAGGAAGAGAGGTGATGGAAGAGACTCTTCCATTATCCCTCTACCACCACCAAGTGGCACTGAACCACTGACAATATTTTCTGAGCCTTGATCACATGTAATAACATACAATCAAAAGTCAGTTGAGGATGCCGGGAGTGCAGCGCCATGGGTAGATGAGGAAGAGAAGCCGATCCAAATCTGGAACAGGTATCTATAACTGCTTCCTTCCGCCCCGTTGTGCATGACCTCATTAGGCAGAACAACTAATTGTTTTGAAGATGCGAACGGCTTAAAGAAGAATTTTAATCAAGGATTAAACTTCATTCCAATCAGTAGCTGATACCCCCTTTGAGAAATCTTTACCTTATCTCAAATAGATCATCAGAGGGCTCTGTATGGCTGATATTGTGGTGAAACCCCTCCCACAGTGTGATGTCAGGCCCTGACAGTGTAATAGATAGCGGAGATGCCGCCGCAGCGGTGAGCGGCATGGCGGCTGTCTCCGCGTCTCAGCCGGCGGCCTCCGCTGCGCAATTACATGGTGGAGTATTGCCTGGTCCTTCAGTTGCACATAGACTGAGGGCTACAAGTGCGCGTGCCAGGCGACAGGACCTTTATGCGAATAGAAGGGGAGTCAGCTGATCGGCCGGTCAGCTGACTCCAGCAGTGCTCCTGATTGGCTGAGTGACTGGGGCGGCGCTGTGGGGCGCTCTCAGTATATATATAGGACCTGCCTGTCAGTAGCTCCTCGTCTGCTGTTGCAAATGCTACGTGTTAGCACTCAGACCTTAGTCAGATCCCAAAGTGTGCTAGAATCAGCAGGAGCTGGGGATCCACACTAATAATAAGTACTAATTGAATTGTATTATTTGTTATGACCTTCTGCTAACCTTGACTACTCTTCTGCCTACTGATTCTGTGCTTCTGCCTATCTGATCCTGTTGCCGACTCTGATTTAGCCTTCTGTCTTTGTACCGTATCTGTCCGTTTGTTGCCGAATCTGCTTGTCTGACTCTCCTGTCCTCACCAGTGAGCCTGGTCCCTGGTTAGGGATTCCCTGTACAGCTTAATCACCTGCTCCTCAGGTGACCAGTAGCTGCAGTACAGTCTTAATCACCTGCTCCTCAGGTGACCAGGAGCTGCAGTACAGTCTTAATCACCTGCTCCTCAGGTGACTAGTAACCACGGTACTGTCCTCATCACCTGCTCCTCAGATGATTAGGAGCTGCAGCACAGTCTTGATCTCCTGCCCCTCAGGTGATCACCTGCTGCAGTGCAGTCTGAATCACCCGCTCCACGGGTGTTCAGTACACGTTGTCCAACTGTGCACCACCCGCTCCTCGGGTGAACTGATTACTAGTTCATCTGCATCTCCGGCTTGCTGGAGTGCTGATCCCTGTGTTCTATAGAGATATCTCCCTCTACTAGCTCCTCTGGGGGAGTTGGTATCTCTATCTGTATTACTGTTGAACCAAACACCTATCTTTACATCAGGTGGTCCTGTGCCTCGCTATACTCGCATTATTGGTGATTCTGCAGATCACTACATAATCAGGTATAGCATCTGTATTATTGGTGATACTGCAGATCGCCAATAATCAGAAAATCTGTTCTTGCTAACACCAACCGTTACAGACAGTTTGTGTCTGTGAATCTCCTTGCATAACTGCCAAGCAAGCAATATCTCCCTCAGTGCAAAGAACATACCATACATATCACCTGGCAGAACTAAAGATTTCACCACTAGTGATACATTTCAGAATCTAAATCAGGAAGAGGAAAGATTTTGTGTGTGTGTGTGTGTATGCGCCTGCACATGTGTTAGCAAACCCATACGAAAAAGGAGTTAAGGTTAGAATATATATATGATGGACAGTGACTTAGTTAAGGAACTATGGGCCGCAGCAAGAGTTTTAAACTGGGCCCCCTGCAGTATCAGAGAGGTGTAAGCAGGGGATGGGTTCAGTTTGTTCATAATTACTTTTATTCAAAATACATAAAGAAGTAATTATTACCAGCATAGAACCAATGAAGAGCTAATACAGAAGGTAAAGGAGGGCTCTGGTGGGCCAATCTGGTCCAAGGTCCCCAGTGTGGTCACAACATCTACATCCCCCCTTGCTATACCACTAATGATGGACAGATGATGACTAGAAGTTAAGATACGTATGCATGCACGATAATTACCAATAATGACCATTTCAGCCAACAATCGTTCTGTGTTTACAGCGGCCACCAATTGATCCTGCTCAGGCATTGGGGGGTGGTTAAGGATCCATTTTGCGGTATTCCTTAACAATGTCTGAGCAATGGATTGCTCCCCCCACCCGGAGGAATCCGCTCTGTCATTTGCCAATTGTCGACCCTCCCCACCCCACGCCTCCTCCATAGCAACAAAACGTTTCGCTAGACTGAAGGCTAGCGATGGTCTGTTTAGCATCAGCATCAAGCTTGTCGATTAAGGTATCGTTTTCCGATCCCCGATGGGCTAAAATTATCACGTGTGTACTTATCTTTAGACTGGATAACAATCTAATGTCTGTGCAAGTCTTGCCTGATGTCTCCGGTCAACCAAAATTTAAGAACACCTGAAGTGAGAGGAATATGGAGGCTGCCATATTTATTTAAACAATGTGAATTTGCCTGGCTGTCCCACTGATTCTTTGCCTCTAATATTTTAAGCCAGGCACGCAGATCAGATGTTTGACTTAAAGGGACTCCGAGCAGTGCAGAAACTATGGAAAGATGCATATCATTTTGAAGCTCTCTTTCTACTCTTTCCAATGATATATAAACCGCCACCCTACGCCTTTTAGTTTTTGCTATTTTCGCGATCGAAATCACGAACGAGGCAATTTCGATCGCGAAAATAGCGAAAACTAAAAGGCGTCGGGCGGCGGTTTATATATCATTGGAAAGAGGAGTAAGAGAGCTTCAAAATTATATGCATCTTTCCATAGTTTCTGCACTTTTTGGAGTCCAGCTTTTTATTATACAGGACGACTTTTCCCCAAAGTCGGCAGCTCGATTCAGCACAATGCAATGAAATACAAGGAACCCAGGGGGATATAATTACAAACATCATGCTGGTAGGTGTGAGGATATAATTCATTAGTTGTGGGTATGCTTAAAGAGGAACTCCAGTGAAAATAATGTAATAAAAAAAGTGCTTCATTTTTACAATAATTATGTATACATGATTTAGTCAGTGTTTGCTCATTGTAAAATCTTTCCTCTCCCAGATTCACATTCTGACATGTATTACATGGTGACATTTTTACTGTGGGCAGGTTATGTAGCTGTTTCTAGCTGTTCTGGCTTTAACAGACAGCTGTAAACAGCCATTTCCTGTCTGTGAACATTGTTACATTGTGGCAGTTTGCCCAGAGTACCGCGGTACCAGAGGCTCTTTTGGGAGGGGTTTCAGCACAAAATCAGTCATACAGCGCCCCCTGATGGTCTGTTTGTGAAATGCAATAGATTTGTCATGTAAAAGGGGTTATCAGCTACTGATTGGGATAAAGTTAAATTCTTGGTCGGAGTTTCTCTTTAAAGGCATACCCACAGGCACTGCTCGGAGTCCCTTTAAGTTTGACAAGATTTTCCCCATGCTTGTTTCAGGTATGTAATTCAGTTACTAACGATGCATGAAAGACCAGCAGGACACCAGGCAACTGGTATTGTTTAAAAGGAAATAAATATGGACGCTTCCCTATCCTTCTAGCTTTAGGTTTCCTTTAAGAAAAAAGACAGAATTGGATTTCACAAATAAATGCTGTTTCATTGCAGTGCGATGGCTTCGCCAATCCTGTCCCACATCACTTCAACAAGAAGCATTATTCCTATACATATTTTTCCTCAAGAACTCCTGTAGCTAGATTGTACCTTGCATTTTTGTCCATAGTAAAAAGGCTCTACATGCAACTTTGCTTAGCAATTATTTACATATTCTAAATTATAGAGATTCCAACAGTACAGAAAAATACAACCTTGCTTCTTTGTAATGATTAAGGCAGTTCATTGGTCCTGCAATTTCATAGCAGGTATCTCACCACTGGAGCCCTCAAGTGCTCTAAAAATTCAGGATGTGACTTAACTTGGCAGCACCAACATACACAACAGAATTAAATAAATCAAGTAAACCTGGTCTTTAATGCAAATTTGAAGTGAAGAGGCTTCAGAAGCAGTCGGGGCCCTGAGTATTTCCAAGCTGCTTGTTTTCGGGACATGAATACTTCAGAAGGCTGCCCAAGGAGGGTCAAAGACATATTCGACCAAGATGGTCAAAAAACTTTGCCAGGGCCAGGGAGTGGAATGAGAGGACAGAGAGAGGACTGGAAAGGCTTTATGTGTTTCAGGGCCTTTCCTCTCCATAGGTAAGTATCTAACTTTTTTTAGCTTGCTTCAGTTTTACTTTAACTCATTCACTGACTTGCACGATGGTTGAGTGGCTAACAATCTTGCCACTTGCAGTGGTAAAGTCCAAGGATACCGTCTACATGACGTTTGTATAGTCTCCCTGTGTTTTTGTGAGTTTGCTCTGACTTCTCCAGATTCCCCCTACTGTTGAACCCACCACCCTAAAAACACAGTGATATGTGAACCGGCTTCTCTTAGATTGACCCCTTGGTGGTGTGGGGACTTCACATTTTGAGCCCTTCTGAAAAAAATGAGTAAGGTATTTTTTGATTAGTCAACACATCCTATGATATTAGTAGGATCTGTTCACACTCAATCTGCAACGCAAAAATCTGACCTGCACCATTTTTTCCAAACAGCGGATGCGTTTCCCACAAAAAGACTATGGTGGAAACAATTCTGCTCTAACCAGACCACAACACATCATCATGCTTGTCGATCTGGCTCAATGTCGAGCATGCATCATAAGAATTTGTCCAGGTACCCTGTAAAGCAGTTCATAGTATATCTATGCAGCATTAACACTGGATATAAACACAAACATACAAATAAATAAGTGTAATGGATAGCGGAGATGCCGCCGCAGCGGTGAGCGGCATGGCGGCTGTCTCCGCATCTCAGCCAGCGGCCTTCGCCGCGCAGTTACATGGTGGAGTTTTGCCTGGTCCGTCAGTTGCACATAGCCTGAGGGCTATGCGCGCGCGCACCAGGCGACAGGACCTTTATGCGAATAGAAGGGGAGTCAGCTGATCGGCCAGTTAGCTGACTCCAGCAGTGCTCCTGATTGGTTGAGTGACTGGGGCGGCGCTGTGGGGCGCTCTCAGTATATATAGGACCTGCCTGTCAGTAGCTCCTCGTCTGCTGTTGCAAATGCTATGTGTTAGCACTCAGACCTTAGTCAGATCCCAAAGTGTGCTAGAACCAGCAGGAGCTGGGGATCCACACTTAGTCAGATTCTGTTGATAGCTAAAGTACTAATTGAATTGTATTATTTGTTATGACCTTCTGCTAACCTTGACTACTCTTCTGCTTACTGATTCTGCGCTTCTGCCTATCTGATCCTGTTGCAGACTCAGCCTGAACACTACTCTGATTTAAGCCTTCTGTCTTTGTACCATATCTATCCGTTTGTTGCCGAATCTGCTTGTCTGACTCTCCTGCCCTCACCAGTGAGCCTAGTCCCTGGTGAGGGATTCTCTGTACAGCTTAATCACCTGCACCTCAGGTGACCAGTAGCTGCAGTACAGTCTTAATCACCTGCTCCTCAGGTGACCAGTAGCTGCAGTACAGTCTTAATCACCTGCTCCTCAGGTGACCAGTAACTGCAGTACAGTCTTAATCACCTGCTCCTCAGGTGACCAGTAGCTGCAGTATAGTCTTAATCACCTGCTCTTCAGGTGACTAGTAACTACGGTACTGTCCTCATCACCTGCTCCTCAGGTGATTAGGAGTTGCAGTACAGTCTTGATCTCCTGGCCCTCAGGTGATCACCTGCTGCAGTACAGTCTGAATCACCCGCTCCATGGGTGATCAGTATATGTTGTCTTATGGCCCATACTCACGAGGGACTTTTGTTGCCTCAACACGCGGCGCGCGCGTGTTGCGGCGACAGGTCGCCCGTGAGTATGGGCCGTTGCCCGCGCGCGCACCCCGAACTGTCGCCCGTCGCTCATGTCGCCATGCGATTGAAAGTTTCAATCGCATGGCGACAGTCGCCGCCGCACCTCCCCCGCAACTGTCGCTAGTCCGCGTGAGTACGCGGACTAGCGACAGCAACCTCCATTGTGGTAAATGGAGCTTCCGGCGGGGGGAGGAGGAACGTCGGCGACAGCTTCCGTCTCGCCGCTGGTCCCTCTTCCGTGTGTGTACGCGGAGGGACCTGGCGAGGAGCTGTCGCCGGCCTGTCGCCCACACGCTCACGTGTGCTGGCGACAGGCCACTTCTGCAGCCCGTGAGTACGGGCCATTACTGTGCACCACCCGCTCCTCGGGTGAACTGACTACTAGTTCATCTGCATCTCCAGCTTGCTGGAGTGCTGATCCCTGTGTTCTATAGAGATATCTCCCTCTACCAGCTTCTCTGGGGGAGTTGGTATCTCTATCTGTATTACTGTTGCACCAAACACCTATCTTTACATCTGGTTGTCCTGTGTCTCGCTATACTCTCATCATTGGTGATTCTGCAGATCACCACATAATCAGGTATAGTATCTATATTATTGGTGATACTGCAGATCACCAATAATCAGAACATCTGTTCTTGCTGACACCAATCGTTACAACAAGCAGTTAGGAATATGTGGTACTTTCATTGCCAAATTTTCTAGGACTACACTGGAATACAATATGCTCAGAGTACAATGGGCTCAATTTACGTGAGAATGTGTTTTGAGAGGTTCTTTATTTCGTCACTTGGCAGATGTATTAGTTTGCTGCTGGTCAGTTGGGCGCAGATAGCCACCCCTGCTACAGCTGAAACTGGTATTGTGGTAAATTAATACCTCTTAAAGCAAACCTGAAAAAAAAAATCTTATGAAATGATGGATTTTATGTGTACTAGTGATATTTAATAGAACATTCATATCAAAGAAAAGAGTCTCATATTTTTATGTTACCTTATATAGTTTTTGTTTTATAAAATTGCATCATGCTGTCATATTTGCAGTTTACAAACCAAACTCTGTATTAAACCATAAAACAGAGCAGAGCTAATGATCCTTTAGAACTTTATTGCAGTAAAACCTTATCTCAATCTGTCTCTCACTGTTTCTTTGATGTATAAGTGCTTCAGAAAACAAGACCTTCTTCAACGTAGCTCAGAGAAGCTCTTTTGCATAGATAACAACTGAAGATCCTTAACGCTTTCTGTACTGGAAAACAATATCAGACTTTTCTTTGTTACTGATATTCTATTTCTTAGCTGTACTACAAACACAATTCATTATCTCATAAACTTATTTTCATTTCAGGTTTGCTTTAAGTACTTCCACATTTTTTAAAATGTTCTTAAAGGGGAACTTCAGCCTAAACAAACATACTGTCATCAAGTTACATTAGTTATGTTAATTAGAATAGATAGGTAATATAATCTCTTACCCACCCTGTTTTAAAAGAACAGGCAAATGTTTGTGATTCATGGGGGCTGCCATCTTTGTCATGGGGCCAGCCATCTTTTTGGTTGAAAGCAGGTGACAAGGAGCAGGAGACACAGTTCCAACTGTCCTGTGTCCTGATTACCCCTCCCAGCTGCGCACGCTAGCCTTCAAATGTCAAATTCAAAATGTAAAAAAAAAAAATGCACCAAAACAGCAGAACGAGAACAACAACATCAGAAATCCCATCATGCTTTGCACAGCATCAGGGGAAAAAAGCCCGGGCCAGTTTTCTTCTGTGCAGCTAAAAATGAGGCTTGTATAAGAGAAACAAAGTTCTGATGCTGTGAAACTGTTAAAGAAACACCAAGCCTTTTCAGTGCTGCTGAGTCGATTTTTAGTCCGGAGGTTCACTTTAATTTTTCTTTTTCATCTTATGACTTCAGTACAGCTTTAAAGATTGACTACTCTAAACCAGACACGTTTGGTGCTTCGTTTAGCAGTCATGATACACACTGGCCCTCAAACCTTTCTGTCAACAGAGGTACCAAATGTACAACACTTTTTAATTTGTCAAGAAAAGCTACTCAGCAAGGACAGTCACCATTTATATAATACATCACAGACAGAAAAGACACCATGAAATAAATATAAATACTAAAATTAATCATAGCTTATAAACCTAACTCCTTTCATAAGCACAAATTAAAAAAATGCCCCACAAAAACTTCTTGTGTAATAATTGTTTGGCACAGTTTATATAAAGTGCCAAATGCTAAAGGGTAATTGGAACACAATAGACAAAAATGCCCCTTAAAAAGTCATAAATAATCTGCTGCTGCAGAAGACCTTGAAAGGAGACAGAATAATAAAGCTAAATCAAAACAGTCTGCCAAGACCTCAGAGTGAAAACTGTAAGTAGAACTTTAAAAAAAGAAGCAGACGTTTCAAGTACTGAACAGCTGATAGCAAATACAAAATACAGTAACAACGCATAAATTCTACTTATTGTACAAACAAAAAGTAGAGAAAAAAATCTCCTTTGTATTTTGTGTTATAAAGTTTTTATTGTGCAAAGCAAGCAGTCTGATCGAACCAGCCCAAAGCGTAGCCAGCAGTTCTCAATTAATCTAGTAGTGTTGGGCCAACACAAATATAGCAATGCTGAAGCCATGCACGGTATTAGTTTAAAATAATATATACAGTATATATGTGTTTATATATATATATATATATATATATATATATATATATATATATATATATATATATAAATAAAACTGTAAAAAGAGGCTTTTAGAAACAGTGTGAAAGCAACCCAAGGTGAGAGGGATATGGGGCTGCCATTATTTCCTTTTAAACAATACCAGTTGCTTGGCAGTCTTCCTGATCCTATGTCCTTAATATGTTTAGCCATAGACTCTGAACAAGCATGCAGCAGATCAGGTGCTCTGACTCAGCTGACTCGGGTTTTGCTGGACTAACCATATGCTTGTATAATTGAAGGAAAAAGCCCTTTCTGAAAAGCACCAAACTGGTCATAGAGATAAATGTCACAACATCTTTATTTTACAAAAAAAAATTGGGGGGGAAATAAAGATTTTGTGACATTTATCTCTATGACCAGTTTGGTGCTTCTCAGAAAGGGCTCTTTTTCCTTCAATGATACTGTTTCCCTTTGCCCTTAGCACATTTTGGTCTCTGACCTAACAGTCACATCAGGTGTTTATATACATTCTTACATGGTGCTCGTCCATAGTGCAATCTAACCATATGCTTGGTCCATAGTAATTGCAATCTAACCATATGCTTGGTCCAGGGTTTTGACTTAGACACTACTCATGTCAGAAGATCAACATGGCTGCCAGACGACTAGCATTGTTTATAAGCAAATAAATATCCCTCTCACCTTGTCTTCCCTTTAAAGAGAGTCTAAAGCCTCAAAAGAAAAAACATTTTTACTTAAAGAGGAGCTGTTAGGTATTGGGTCTCAGAGAAAATAAACACATATATCAGTAGCTAAAGATTGGCTGTACTTACATTACATATGCATTTCACTGTCCACGTTTGGATTTCACAGAATTTGTATATAGTATATGCAGAGATAGATGCTCCTGACAGCTCATGGCAGGCTCCATGTTTTTCTGTCAAATGTGTCGTCATGTCCTGCCTGCTTCCTGATCACAGATAAGCTCCTACTTGAACAACACAATGTGCAGTGAATATTAATGAGCCATGTGGCTAGGAACAATAGCTGACTCCTGCAGAGTACTCTGCCCCGAGATTTATCAGTGCTACACGCTGGACTGATTACAAGCTTCTGTAACGTCTCATTAGCAGCCGAGGGGAGGGCCCCAGAATGCTTTGCAGTTTAGTATGCGGCTTGCGTCCTTATGGGTATATAACAGACTTGCTGATAAGCACACATCAAAGGTAACTGAGATTTTTATCTTCACTAATGGCTTTTGGGCTTCCTTCTAAACTGTTTAACACAGGAGAATAGAGGTTTAAATTAGCTTCTGCAGCCTGACAGTTACTCTTTAACAGTCTTCTTTAGCATTAATGCCATACCTGAAACGCCACATCCCCACGGCTGAACTCTCAATTAAAACCCCCGAAATCCCTTTCCAAGTCATGGATTTTGCTGCCTGGGGAGGCAGAGCTTTGGGCTGTAGCTCTGCCTCCTGTCCAATCAATCTTCGCTTATCACCGCCTCTCCCCGCCCCTCTCAGTGAAAGAAGACTGAGAAGGGTGGAAAGAGGCGGCGATCAGTGCAGATTGATGTGAGTAGAAGCAGAGCTACAGCCCAAAGCTCTGCCTCTACCCGGAAGGAATCTTCCCCCGGGGATTTCAGGGGCATTAATTGAGAGTTCAGCCATGGGGATGCAGTGTTTAAGGTATGGTATTAATGCTAAAGAAGACTGTTAAGCAAAAACAGGTTTAATTTGAGGCTTCAGACTCTCCTTAAAGGCTGCAGGATATAGCAGTGGGCTTGCTGCCATTCAATAGCATTTAAATCAACAGAGGCATTATGTTTTTATATGTCATAATTTTTCAACATGAGCAGGTCTGAGGTTTGACATGCAATTCCAAGTGGGGAGCGCCTGACACATTTTGTAGTTAGAATCCACCTCCCTAGAGGGCATAGGGATTGACATAAAATCACCCAGATAATAAAAGAAACAGCCAGCAGCTTATTAATACAAACTGGCAAAGGTCGATAAGATCTAAGATAAAGCCTCCAGGATAAATATTATAAGACTTGCTCCAATAGATTAATGTTCCACTGACCCACTCAGTTTTACAGGTACATCATCTCTTACCCTTACATACGTTATATATGTTTTTAGAGAATAGAGTTGGTAGTATGAGATACATAATAAAATAATTGTATTAACTCTAACAATCAAATGTGGTATAAAGCTGAAATTCCTTACTTTATTGACACAAACTAGCATAGAGACTAACTACACAAATAGGCTCCAATTATAGCACACAATGAAAACTGGTGCATGTCAAGCCTTTGTAAGTATACATACAGTATATACATTCACAAATTCCAGTCTAAGGTGTCAAACTCTTGATTCTTACTATAAAATCTAGATTGCCGGTGAATGTACAGTAAATTCTTGTTGTTCTTTAGGGACGGACGGAAATGCCAATTTCCGATTCCGCATAAATTCCATTTTCTAAAAATGCCGATTACAGATACAACGGCATACCAATGGTAATCCGATTTCTGAAAAAGTATTGTTTTTATATTATAGATTCTGTAAAAAACAACACTTTACAGTACAGTATACTTCCAAAAAGTTACTCTAATTGGCTAAATACTTCAGAGTCGGAAGCATTGAACCAGAGTATGCAGAATTTTTCCACGGAAATTGGATTGCCGCGGTAATTACAAAGCAATCACAAGACTTGAATTCTAAAGAGTATTTTTGCGTCTTCTGATTGACCTAAAATTTCAGTGGTTTTCCAGCTTTCGTGGTAAATCATCAGATTCTCTGATTGGTTTAATACTACCGACAATTTCCAAATTAAGGAAAATCGAAAATAGTACTGCATATCGGTAAATACATGTATCAAAAATGCCATCAAAATACATTTTACATTTCTGTCCACATTTTAAGATATTTGCTAAACACACTTAACCTCCTTAGCGGTATTCCCGACACTGTGTCGGGCATACCGCCATCTGTCCTCAGGAGTGCCCCACGCTGAATAAATATGCAGAAACAGCTGAAAAACCTTCTGCTACAACTAAGCTAGCTAGTAAATGTGTCTGGCACCCATGGATCCCCTGCGATCCCCCCATTTCTACATTACCTCCCCCCCTGGATCCAGCGACCGCACAGCCTCCCTGCACAGCTCCGGTCTCTCTATGGTGAGGATCGGGTTTGCGCATGACGTCATGTGCGATCCTCCCCATAGAGAGCCCAAGGCTGTGCGGGGAGGCTGCGCCGATCGCTGGAGCCAGGCTGGGTAAAGTATAAACTGGCTGGATCGGGGGATCTAGCCGGACACTTTTACTAGCTAGCTTAGTGCTAGCAGAAGGTTTTTCAGCTATTTCTGCACTTTTATTCAGCGTGGGGCACAAAGTTACATAACCTCCTGAGAGGCGTAACGCTCAGGAGATTGAAGGACACCTGAGGCGAAAATAAACTAATGAAATAAACGATTATATCTATCTTCCTTTTTAAGATATTCCACAGTTTTATTGTATGTTTAACTCTACTTTTTAAGTTTTAACTGTTTATTGTTTTTGCTCAATGACACATTCATTGAAGTATTCCAGAGCTAAAATCTATGAACCATTGACACTTTTTATATCGTTCCTGCTCTCAGAAGCCATTTTCTGCTAGGAAAGTGTTTTATAGTTGGAATTTCTTATCAGCGAGGGTCACACTGTAGTCACTTCCTGTCTGAGTCAGGACTGAGTCAGCCACTTCCATACCTGGTATTTAACTCTTTCAGACAGAGAAAGAAAAAAAGAAACACAGCATAGTTATTTGTGTGCTAGGCACTGTACACCTCCATATCTATCTCATCATGTCACATGTCACCTCGGGTATCCTTTAAGTATAAGTACACTATATGCAAATGTAGAGTTCATGTGTGATTATATGTAATGAGTGAATACTGATAATCCATTTTACATGCAAATTTTCACAGATATGAAATTTAGCCAATCAAACCCACTGATTGCTTGTTAATTCACCCATTTCCAGCCAATAAGTTAACAGTATAGAGTGGGAGGAGGCAGCCCAAATTCATAACATTTGTTAAAAACAGTTTAAAACAGAAAAGAGGAGTCTTACCTCTGGTTTTAGCCAGTTGCTTGTGGTCTGGTCACGGTGCTATGGCCCATACACACGGGCTACAACTGTCGCCGCAACCACGTGGCACGCCTTTAGGCTCATACACATGAGCCACAGCGGTGGCTCGAGCCATAAGAAAAAAAAAAAAGCTCGTCGCCAGGTCCCTCTGTGCAACAGCCATACACACGGCACACAGAGGGACACAGATTCGGCAGAAGCTGTCGCCGAAGGTTCCTCCTCCCCGCCGTCCCCCGGCCGGAAGCTCCATACATTGTGTATGGAGTTGCTGTCGCTAGTCCGCATACACACGGCGGACTAGCGAAGGTTGCGTCGATGTTGCGGCGAAGTTGTGGCGACAGCTTATGCCGGCGATTGGAAGCGCCAAATGCCTGGCGACAGCAGCGACTAGCGACGGTTTGGGGTGCGCGCCTCATACACACAGGCGACCTGTCACCGCAACACGCGCGTGCCACGTTGTTGCGGCGACAGTTGTAGCCCGTGTGTTTGGGCCATTAGTCATGGAGAGATTCAAAAAACAAGAAAAGATTTTGGATAATACCTTTAATGACTAACTTTCCAAGATTTTTTGCAAGCTTTCAAAACTTTAAGTTTCTTATTCAGGCAGGATACAAAACGGGATCAGAACTTTGAAATACTACACGAGAGCCCATTACGTTTGTACAGTTCTGATCCAGTTTTGTATCATGCCTGAACAAGAAACTTAAAGTTTTGACAGCTGACAAAGCTATCTTGTACAGTTAGCCATTAAAGGTATTACCTAAACAACTTTTGTTGTTATGTCTTTGTAAGATGTTTTTAATGAATTATATCTACTTCTCCCTCCCAATATTGTCTATCTGCCATTCAGGGGTTCCATTAGGATACAGAGACCCTTATTCAATATTTTATTTCTCTGAAATTTTCTCCTTAGTGATATTTTCACACCTGATCAATAAAATGCCTTTTGAACCACCAGCCAGCAGCAAAATACTCAGATTTTTTTTTTAATCATGTAGCTAGCCTAGCGCTAGCTACATGATACCCCCCTCCCCTTCCGATTACCACCCACCCTTCCGCTCGCCGCCGGTGCCTATGCCCGTCACGAAATACCGTTCTGAACGGGATTTCCTTTAGGGCTTTCCCCGTCGCCATGGCGACGGATGGAATGACGTCATCGACGTCGTGATGTCATAGGGCGTCCCGATCCTCCCCTCAGCGCTGCCTGGCACTGATTGGCCAGGCTGCGCACGGGGTCTGGGGAGGGGCCCTATTATTGATTGCCCCCCAGCCCCATACCCCCCACCCCTGTGGTGAACCCCACCCCCCAAGACCCCCGAAAATCATAATACAGCTGCGTTTCACCAGAAATTACACTTATTGCGGCATGGGTTCACCACAAAATAGTTGTAATGCAGCAGAGCGTTTCACCATAAAATATACTTATTGCGGCATGCACTCACACACACCGTACACACACACACACACACACACACACAATATACACATGCACACAGTACACACAACACACACACTATACACAGTACACACACACACACTATACACAGTACACACACACAATACACACACACACACACACACACACACACACACACACACACACACACACACACACACACTATACACAGTACACACACACAGTACACACACACACACACACACACACACTATACACACACAGCACACAGTAGATATACACTATACACACACACTATGCTGCTACCAGGGGAGGACTGGGACCTTTTGGCCTGTGGGAAAACAGACTTGAGGCCCATTATCATGGCAGCCTCAGCCCAAATTATCAAGTCGCATTTGCAAATTGCTAGCGATTGCTATTGCGATTTTGTCGTGCACTAGCCCAGAGAGAGGAGGAGTGGAGTGAGACTGAGAATTATTATTATTATTATTGATTTATAAAGCGCCAACATATTCCGTGGCGCTGTACAAAGTGAGAAACAAACATGGGGTACATAATACAGACAATGGTGTACACTAATATACAAGATACATAATTAGTGACAAAATACAAATAAATGATACAGCATACAGAATACAAATTATAGAATTGGTAATGACAGTGATAAAAATAACATAATGAATAAAATGTATAATGATTTCCAAGACACAAAAGGGGGAGAGAGCCCTGCCCTTGCAAGCTTACAGTCTAAAGGAGAATAGCAGGATATGGAGCAGAGAGCTAATCTGTATTGCAGTCCCAAATTACACAGAATAGTTGCCGGTAATAGGACTGCTGTCCCTGCCAGTCTCCCACACAAGTCAGAAAGGAGTCCTCCTGGAGTCTAGGGACTGTCAAAACTTTTCAACCTGTTTAACACCGTATCTGCACATGCAGTCATTATAACAATGGGGAGAGACAAGACAGATGTTTTCCCAGGGACCCTCCAGGCAAGTTCTGCATCATGCTGTGTATATTTACCAGCTTGCCTGTCCTCTAATTGCACTTTTTTCAGCTAGCCTAGTGTTTCACATTGCTGTACAACAACAAACCTGAATACACTAGACCATCCCTAAATCACTGAATAAAAGCCTGGGGGGCAGTCCATGCCTGGCTGCTAATCCTGTTAAGCTCAGTCTCTACATCCACTCAGTTACCAGTAGCAGAGAGAGAGGAACTGAATGAATCAGTGAATCAGAGTGAAGAGTCAGGACTCAGAAGCTGATGCTGTACTCGGAGCCTTCTCTCACTGGCTCAGTACTGTGGTTCTTCGAATCATTAAGCTGAAGGAACTGAATTAATAAGTCAGTGAATCCAGTTATGAGTCCAGTCAGGCGCTGCTGTTAGCTGCTGCTGTGTAAACTGAAACCTAAGTGGGCTGAGAGGCATTTATTCTCTGAACTCTCAGCAGCGCTCCTGGCTCCTCCTGCCGCTCTAGGCAGGAATTTATAGCTGCCTGGTGGGTGAAACGGCTCTGGAAAGTGACCACAGACACTAGCAGAAGATTATCCATGTTGGGACAGATTTTTCCCACATGCCCTAAACTGTAATTGTATAACAACCCAGTTTTATCAGTATTTTTTCTTTTCTAATGTGTATTCATATTGCTTGATATACTAAACTGTATAGGCACTCTCTGTTGTCTCTATGTTTCATCTCCTTTTTTTTACAGCGTAGCTTCCCAACCACCTCTCAATCAATTAGTAGGTATAGGGCTTGATTGGACTCAATTTTAAAGCAAATCTGAAGCAAGAAAAAAAGTATGATAAAATTAATTGTATGTGTAGTACAGATACTTAAAGGAGTACTATGAAACTTTTACCAATTTCTGTCTGTAGCATAAATCAAAATTGCAACAGCAGTCTGTGCGAAAACAGCAGATCTTTCTGCTGTGCAGTGTAGCTTTTTTTTTAAATTTACCTTATAGACGCATCTGACACACTGACGGCAACGGGGAATGGGGCAGCTCATTACATGAGAGGGGATTCCTTTTCTATAGTGCGGCAGTGCATTATCCTACTTTCATGTCCCCCCACATCACAGCGCACTATACAGCGAGTGACCCGCCGAAGCATGCTATGAGGAGCGAGAGACAACCGCTCTCGCTCCTATTCTGCCCAGTGCCCAGCCAATCTGCCGTGTGTCGGGCTGCCTATGCTACGCAACGGCAAGCATAAGCTGGAGGAGGGCGCGTCATGATCCTTCGCCATCGGCTCCTGCTTCTGATGCATTCAGGAGCAGTGACGCGCCCTCCTCCAGCTTATGCTTGCCGTTGCGTAGCATAGGCAGCACGACACACGGAAGTCTCCCTCTGGGGCGGATTGGCTGGGCAGAATAGGAGCGAGAGCGGTTGTCTCTCGCTCCCCATAGCAGGCTTCGGCGGGTCACTCGCTGTTGTGCGCTCTCATGGGGGGGAACATGAAAGTAATGCACTGCCGCACTATAAAAAAGGAAAAAAAGGAATCCCCTCTCATGTAATGAGCTGCCCCATTCCCCGTCGCCGTCAGGGTGTCAGATGTGTCTATAAGGTAAATTAAAAAAAAAAAAGCTACACTGCACAGCAGAAAGATCTGCTGTTTTCGCACAGACTGCTGTTGCAATTTTGATTTATGCTACAGACAGAAATTGGTAAAGTTTGATAGTACTCCTTTAATAGAACATTAGCAGCAAAGAAAAGGGTCTCGTATTTTTATTTTCAGTTATATAGCTTTTTTTTGAAGTCCATTGCATCATACTGTCACAGTTGCAGTTTTAAAACCCCACTCTGTCTTTTAAGCTATAAAACAATGCAGATATAATGACCCTTTTAACTTTCCTGCAGTAAAATCTGATCTCAAGCTGTCTCTCACTGTTTCTTGGCTGTTTAAGCTCTTCAAAAAGCAGAATACAAAAAGAGGACACAGAGAGCCAATATAGTGTAGTAAGTACTGGCAAAGGAGGAATGTGTAGAGCAAGTAAATTATACTTACAAACCTCGGTCACCTCAAAGGTAACCACTGTAATTTCAGGTGGGGAGATTAGACCTGTCCCCACTCAGGACTAAGATGTTGCTCTCCATAGATCAGAAAAAGGGGGTTACAACACTCTACCGAGGGTGGCGTTTCACAGGTGTGACTCTGCTTCATCAGACAGTAAAAAAGGAGCATATTACAGCTGCAGATCAGCATAGCACTAAGCGCCTCTGTGAGACAGACAGACAGAGGCGCTTAGTGCTATACTGACCAGCTGATCCAGCTGCTACAGGTATATATGCTCCTTTTTTACTGCCTGATGAAGCAGGGTCACGCCTATGAAACTTGTTGCACAATAATCGGGAATGTGTGTAAATAAAACTTTCTGTGACTGTTCAAATCAACAGTTCTGTGTGTCTGCTTGGAGGAGGTAAGTCCACCACTACCTCCTCTATACATGTATAATTTTAAGAATTTTAGTGTTTTTTTTATCCTGTTGGCGCCTCTGTTTGTTCTTACACAATCTTCAGAAAACAGGACTGTATTCAACCCAGTGGGTCGAATAGCTCAGAGAAGCTCTTTTGCATAGAAAACAACTGACTTTTTTTAACTCTTCCTGTACTGGAAATCAATATCAGACTCTTATCTACTAATGTTCTATTTCTTAGCTATATTATACCTGCAACTCATTATCTCATAAGTTTATTTTCGCTTCAGGTTTGCTGTGGTCAATTTGCATTTTAACTGATGTTTTTAAGCTTATTTCTAGTAGTGATATCGACTAGCAGCAAAACGAGGGACCGATCTGTCACTTCCAACTTTTTATGGTGGTAGTTGGCTGCTAGGCTACAGTTCAGATTTATTCTAAAATAATATTTCCTTCCAGCTTAAGGATCCTGCTGCTCTCTGCCATTATACATAATTTATAAATATTTTTAGAACCGTCCAGAGAGTTTTACAACAGTAAGTGATAAATGTAGATTTATTCAAATGAGGCACAAAGCAGCGGCATTTATCCAGCGCTTTGGACAACTTATTAAAATTTCCCTTTAATTAATGTCTGATGGCGGCAACAAGTGCATAACATGCAGCTCAGTGAGAAATATAGATATAGGTGCTAAATCCGCAGGATATTAAACATAAGGATTCTGACAATGGCAAATGGATCACTATAGCATTCAGGCACCGCTTTGCTAAATATGTTTATTTCATTATGCCAGATTGCAGGGATGTGCAGGCAAGCATGGCCTATTTTAAGCTGGAGGTAACTTTCTCCTCCGCACAGACTTCTGGCAGCACACAATATTGTGACATGCTATAGAGAAACATCTCAGATGGGTTAATGACCCTTAAGATATGTGCTAGTCATTCGCAGGCAGCTGAGTTTTAATTGACAAGCAGGTGAGAGCAGTGTGTTTGCATAGCTTCAGCTCACTGCATCCACTGCCACATCTCCTGTCTTGGGTATCTTAAAATGTCCTTTATTGTGTCCTCCTGTTGACAGGGACTTGGAAAGATTTCCATCCCTGGCTTTCACAGAGGCAGCAGCAGAATAACAAAAACTAAAGCCTGGATATAGAGCTTGCTTTAAAAATATGACCAGTAGGGGATAGAAATTTATTTATTTTTTTTAGCTGTGTTCCATTTTTTTTCGATGAGCTAAAATCATGCTGAGTTTCTGTGTAATGATTTTGAGAAGGACACGTTCCATATCCTTACAAAGGCTATCGGTTCTTAGGCACAGGACGCCTCTTCTCAGTGCACACAGTGCCGGCCCACATAGCGCGCAGAAGCTTGGCACAGGAGCGCACAGGAGCTTGGCACAGCTATAGTACCAGTGGTATAGCCCATGCCCCGTGCATAGATATTTCGGGGCTCTGGTGATTACGGGATCCCAAATTACTTCTCCCTCCAAGTTGCTACGACTCAAAGAGGGAAACGTATTTAACGCCGCCTGTAATTTCAGCGCTGACAGGGTGAGCCGCCAAGCTGACCAGTGCCAAAATTAACGTGAACCTGAACTCATAACTTCCTGTCTGCTCTAAAAGATACGCAACAGCATAATAACCTGTAAAAATGTATTTGTTTGTTACAGCTGATACAAATCCTAAAATACATCTCCAGTGTTTCTACTTCCTACTTTCATGGAAGCACACATATTGTTAACATCCTGCACTTTCAAATGAGCTTATCTGCCGTGGCAGTTAGCTGACACAGGGGAGAGAAATTACAACTTGTGATTAGACACAGATGAGGTGGAATTAGACAGGCTAAACTCTCGAAACACATACATAGTGCATTTCTCTCTGTTTTCCTTCTGTCCTGTGCAAGAGTTCATGTCCACTTTAAATAGATGCCTTAGGCAGTGTATAGCATTACGAAACTATAAAAGCATGCACCTCTTTATGAAAGATAGTATTTACCAAGTAGTGTAAGCTGTGAGAAATACTCACCTAAAGTACGCACATACGCAGGTTTGTTTATGATTTCTCAGTCTTTAAATTTCAAAACTTGCTATAAGCTGACCACCATACAAGTGCAGGACTCTGGAAGGCAATAGTAACTTTATTGATATCATTATCAGATACACATCATCAGTGCAGGAACCTACCTGTACTGATTATGTGTGCCTGATATCAATAAAGTTACCATTTTCTCCACCTGCAATTGTTTATGTACTGCTTCTCTCCATTAGTAGTCAAGACAAATGTGCAACTCATCAATGGTTCCAGTAAAAAAACAAAAAAAACTCCACTTTTATTAAGCTTCGAGGCAGAACAGACCAAATGACTGACGCGTTTCAGACAGTGGAATGTCTTTACTAATAGCCGGCGATGAGTAAAGACACATCGCTTTCTTAAAGCGGAATATAACCCTGCATTTCAACTTTGCTCTAAAACATTATTTACAGCATATTATATGCAACCAGCATTTTTTTTTTTACTAGACTAGCATTGGAAGGGTTACACACAGAGCTTTAAAGTTCCGTGGAGAGAAATGCTGCCGCATCCGAAGTTTAGATAGATACATTTAAGTAAACACAATGTAACAAGTGTGGAATGTGACTCACGCTCTGACTGTGCAGGAGCCGGACACAGAGAGAGAGTGAGTCACATTCCTCACTTGTTACATTGTGTTTACTTAAATGTATCTATCTAAACTTCAGCTGCTGCAGCTTTCCTCTCTGCGGAACTGTAAAGCTCTGTGTGTAGCCCTTTCAATGCTGGTCTAGTAAAAAAAAATGCTGGTTGCATATAATATGCTGTAAATAATGTTTTAGAGCAAAGTTGAAATGCAGGGATATATTCCGCTTTAAACGAGTCAGACATTTTGTCTGTCCTGCCTTAAGGCAGGGAACACACTTGTCTTTCAGTTTTCTGCGCGCGTTTTCCTGCATACTTTTTGTGTCTCTATGCAGGAAAACGCGTACGTTTTTTCATAGCAGCTGATGTAATTGATACAAAAAACTGATAAAAAATGTGCAGTCATGATGCAGAATGTCAGTTTTTTTTCTGCGTGCGAACAAAATATTAAGTGTGTACTAGCCCATTGATTAACATGAGTTCTCAGTTTTTCTGTGCAGAAAACGCATATGAAAACAGTCAAGTGTGTTCCCTGCCTAAAGTTTAATAAAAGTGTATTTTTTTTTACTGGAGCCATTGATGAGTTGTGGATTTGTCTGGACTACTTGTACTGACTGCCTTGGTATGTTTGGGGAATGAGCTGTGCCATTCACATCATGAAGCTGTCTGCTTTCCTCCATTGCTATAATATACAGTAAGAAGCCTTCCTGCTCAGATGCTATGTGTTCACGCCCAAGCAATGAGGTTAGCCACTGTCAGTTGGTGCTTATTTTAGGTGAATTAGAGTCACTGATGAACATATATCATTGTCTCTACTCCTGAGCTTTTCCATGCACGCACCTTTACTAGCGCACGGTATACCTTATAAGGTCTGGCTACCTTTTAATGCAGACATTCTAAAATAAATAAACAGTGCAGTAAGCAAAAAGTAAAAGACCGTGCATACAGTGTAAGGCCATTTTCCCACTTGCTTCCAGATCACGTGCGGCAAGCGGGAGCACAATGTCCGCTCTGGAGCCCTTCCTGTGACGGCGGGAGTCGCGGGGGTATTGTTACACCACTGGGTTTGACAACTAGCATGGCAAAATTTACATACTCAGATGTCCAGTAGAGTATGGAACCCACTGTTGCCTGCAGCAGCCCCGAGTGTGATAACGTCCTGTGCTTAGAATGCAGCTTTACACACAACAGATTTACCATCAGCAGAAAAGTCAGTTTACAAACACTGATTCCTGACCGTTTGATAGTTTAATCAGATTCGTATCTATGAATGTACTTTTTTTTCCTACCTACAAACATAACATTTATTTACAGCACACTAGAAACAGAGTCTCTGGTCACGTGAACATTGCTCAGCCTCCACAGCAACAGCAAATCAAGGTAAAGACCAGAAGCCCCCTCTCCCCAGTCATCATAGCAGTTTAGTGAAATTGTATGGATTATCCTTCATGCAAAGCGTAGATGAGTTAGACAAAGAGAAGCTTGCCTCACTCCTGTCTCATTCCTCCATCCCTCATGGCACTGTTGTAATTAGATTTGTGAAAATGGTAAAAGGTCTCACTGTGGATGGCAACAGCTGTTGACATCATCGTGTTATACTGAATAATTTACTGCATTCATTTTACTTGCTAAAGAACAGCAGCCAGCGTTGTCTGGGCTCCTTGGCACTTAAACATTTCTCACTTCTGCTTTGGAAGGCTTCGTCCACTCAGTTTCCTCTCAGGTGAAAACAAAGTGTTGCGGCAACACCTTCCTTGCCAGAAACAAGCAGCAGAAGAAATGTTCCTTTGTAACGCTCTACCACAACCTATCCATCACCGTCTTTCTCCAAACTTGGTCATTTTCAAATGTACCCTCAAGACACACCTCTTCAGACAAGCTTATAATTTGTTATAGCTAGAATATAAAGGTCACTGGCTCATCTGCTAACCCATTTGTGTACCCCCCCCCCCCCCCCCGTGCCCCAGTGTCTCAAATCCACTACCTTCTAGATCTTAAGCTCGCAAGAGCAGGGATCTCCTCCTACTGTTTCCTGTTTCTGTGCAATATATCAAATGAACATTTGTCAGTACTGTTGATATTCAAACTACACATCACTTGCATGTATTGGTACAAGTGTGATTGGTTGTTCTGATTGTTCAGTATGCTAACTGTTCATTGTGCTCCTTGGGGCCCCTGCCCTGTTTTTGACACCATAACAAGTTACCTGCCCCTGGTGCTCTGCTCTCGTCTGTATCCTCTTCCACCACTGGACCTCCTATACACCTCCAGACTGAGGTCCGGGCCATCAGGTTACTTAACGACCCCACCAACCCCAGCAGTCGCTACTTCAGTCGTCTCCCTTCGGACCACCGCTAGAGATCTATCCCCACTAAAACCTCCAGACACATAAACACTTTCTTCCCCCAAGCTGTCCATCTACTGAACTCGGGCCACCGCCCTGCAAAATTCCCTAGTTTTGCATTGCTGTCTTAACTATGTTTGCATCTTCTTATGGACTGCCGTTGTAGTATGTTGTATCTTTTTGTATCTTTTATAGACTGTTATGTTTTTATAGACTTTTGTTATGTCTAAATGGCTTTTTTCTTATGTCCGGATGCCTGTGTATTTGTACTACAGTACTCCATGCCGTGTGTACCACAAACAAATCTGTCGTACTCGGTGTATAAATCTGATTCGGATCTAATGGAAAAGCACACTGGAACACAGGTAAATTGCTATGATGCCAAAAACTTTGCAGGGGCCCTGGCAAGCACAAGTCGGGGAGAGACCTGGAGGGGCTCAGCAGCACTTGGGGCAATTTCTCAAGTTGCCCCTATGGAAGTGCTGGCTCTGTGCAATGTTAAGTTATGATTAATCTAAGTACAGATGTTAAGACTTTTTTTTTTAAGGTGGGAAGCTGTTTTTTAGTGTTGAGTGTTGGGGTTTCTTTCAGCCCAATTTCCGGTTACCAATTTAAAAACGTGATAGATAACCTGAATTGGGAGAAATATGGAGGCTGCCATCTTTATTCTCTAATAAATGTCTGTGCTGATGCTCTGCCTCTAATACTTTAAAGGGAACCAGAGACGAAGCAGCCTCGTGTATTTTACCATATATATCAGTGGGAACATTAGAGAAAACCCCTACCTTGCTTTCTGTTTCATTCTGTACTGCACATCTTGCTTCTAATCAGCCCTGATAAAAGCCACTAAGCAATCAGTCTGGCTTTGCTCAGGAATATTTATAGCTGAGTCTGTCTTCTCTCATGCCTTTTCAAGGCCAAGCCTGCCCCCTGCTGGCTCTACTCAGAAATCATTATAGCTGAGTCATTATAGCAAAGCCAGACTGAATGCTCAGTCAGGGATTTTATCAGGGCTGATTAGAAGCAAGCTGAACAGTGCAGAATGAAACAGAAAGCATGGTAGGCATTTTCTCTAATGTTCCCACTGATATATATGGTAAAATACATGAGGGTGATTCGTCTCTGGTTCACTTTAAGTCACTGGCCCAGAATGAGCATTCAGATCAGATGCTTTAACTTTAGTCTGAATCCACTATCTGCATGCTCGCTACAGGTGTGTGACTCCAAAGCAACTAAACTCAGCATCACAGCCAGGCAACCGGCATTGTTTATAAGGGAATATAGAAGGCAACCTCTATATTCCTCACTTCAGGTTCCTTTTCACTAATGAGTTTCACGTTGGCCTTCTCACTTGCCTTTTTCACCTTTTTGAATCTGCCTGTCACTTTAATAAAGGTGAAAAATAGTTTTAATAACTTGTCATTCCCCGGACAGATGCAATTATATTGGAGCTGGCTGTAGCCTCATCACCCTCTGAGTGACTAAACACCATGCAGTGTACAAAGATCTCATCACAGCATACAGGGCAATCCCAATCTACCATTATTACAGACTGGCCAAGCATCTCTTCCAAGATCTGCACCACATAGAAGGACTATTATAATATTATATAAGGTTTTTCCTACCAGGTGAAATCATAAAGCGGGGTGTAAGGGTGCCCATACATTACACAATATTGTGGCCCGATTGACCTTCCAACTCAATAAGTTAACCACTTTGTCCTCCTTGACGTATAAAAACGTCAAGGAGGACAGGCGCGCTCCCGCGGCCGATCGCGCGCGTGCACGCGCACTCCCGACCACGGATTCGGTAGCCCAGGAATCAATGTATCGGGCTATGGTGCCGATCACTGATTCCTCTCCCCCGCTGAAAAAGCGACAGCTTCTCTCGGAAGCTACGCTTTTTCTGAGACTATGTCCCTCTAAGCGTACATTGTACGCTTAGAGTGACGTCATGTAAACAAACTCAAGGTTGCCATCTTGTGGCCAAAGAGTAAAACTACATCTAAAAGTAAAAAAAAAAATACATTACACACACTTTTCACTAAATAAAACATTATTTTCTTCCCCCCCTCCCAAAAATACCCACATAAAATGTTTAATAAAAAAAAAACAACAACATTACAATTAAAAAAAAACAACACATAAATATTTACCTAAGGGTTTAAACTATTTAAATATCTATGTAAAGATGAAATATTTCTATATATTTTTTTTTATAAGCTTGTAAATAGTGATGGATGCAAAACGGGAAAAATGCTCTTTTATTTCCAAATAAAATATTGTCGCCATACATTGTGATAGGGACATAATTTAAACGGTGAAATAACCGTGACAAAAGGGCAATTACAATACGTGGGTTTTAATTATGGAGGCATGTATTATTTTAAAACTATAATGGCCGAAAACTGAGAAATAATGAATTGTTTCCGTTTTTTTTTTATTCTTACTGTCAAAATGCATTTACAGTAAGGTAGCTCTTAGCAAAATGTACCCCCCAAAGAAAGCCTAATTGGTGGCGGAAAAAAACAAGATATAGATCAGTTCATTGTGATAAGTAGTGATAAAGTTATAGGCGAATGAATGGGAGGTAAACATTGCTCGGATGCATGAAGTGAAAACGACTGAGAGCTTAAGTGGTGAATAGAATTAGGAGAGAATCAGTGCTGCAATATGGCCACCCAATCGATCTTTCAAACAATTCACATCTGAAATCGGTCAAATTAATTGATCGGGAATGGTAGAAAAATCTTGGTGGCAAGGGCTTGTTGGGGTCCGCAGCCGTAACAGCGTTAAATATTGCGACAACCAACAGACCTGACAGACCCCCAGCCGATGCCCCCCTAAATGTAAAGTGTGTCCCAATACCCGCACCCCCTCTGCCTGTACTCAGCGTTTTAAAGATTTATCTCTCCTCCAATGGGACTTCTGGCTTCCTCTGATGTGCGCCGTCACCATGAGCACCTGTTCGCATGTCACAACATGTGCCGAGTTACGTGACACTGGAACACTCGGTTATGTCCATTACTGGAGGAGGCCCAGAGTAATGACAGCAGTAATGGGGGACTTAAAAACACTCAGCATGGGCATGGGGGGACACTTTACACTTGGGGCATCGCTCGACAGGTGGCGGCAGCTGGATAAATCCCAATAGATTTCATGCTGCAATCTATTGGAAATCACTGTGCAGTGTGTGGCCAAGCACTAGATCCCTCTCAAAACAGATTCAATCAGACAGCGAGCTATCTAGAGATGTATGGCACTGGCCAGCTTAAAGGAATACTATCGATACCCAAGTGTTCTAAAATCACAATGTACAAATAATGTCTAAGTAGCTGTGTAAACATTTTCCTACTTTTCATGTTAAATATCAGGGGCAAAAGCTGTAATTTATTGAGGGTAGGATTTAGCTATATTGGGACAAATCAATTGCAGAAGGGGTGTCTGCTTTAATGCACAGCCAGAGTTTCATATCAGACTACAGAAAGCAAATATCAAACATATCAAACTCTGAAAGCAAAAACAATATGAAAAAGCTGTGACAATTAGTTACATTTCCTCTGCTCTCTTCAGACACTTCAGTCAGAAGCACAGTACACAGGATCTGCAGCTGTTCTTTCTGTCACACACAGAGCTACACATTGGGCTTGATTCACAAAGCGGTGATAACTCAGTTATCACGCCTAAAAGACTTTAGGCGTGATAAGCGGTGCAAAGCTGAGTTATCACCGATTTGTGCTGCTCTTCGCGCGAGGCTCCCGCGCGCAAAGTTTTGCGCGCGTAGCGCACCGCGCTGCGCGCGCAAAGTCCCATAGGGCTCAATGGACGCTGCGCGCGAAGCACGGCACACTGTGCGCGCAGCGCGGTGCGCTACGCGCGCAAAACTTTGCGCGCGGGAGATCGCGCGAGTTTCTTCTTATCACGCCTAAACTGAGTTTAGGCGTGATAAAGGGCTTTTCACAGGCGTGCAAACACTTTGCACCGCTTTGTGAATCAAGCCCATAGAGTTAACTGATCAAGTGTGAGGGGAATTTCCCCTCTCCTCATGGCTCAGTCAGCCGTCAGTTTTGGCGTCAGTAAACTTTGAATGTATTTTGCTAACAGTAAACAAAGAAGTTGCTACTAAAATGTATACACCAGTACTTAGCAGCACTTTCCAAACAATTCCTGTGTCAATTGAAAAAAATATGTGAATCGATAGTATTCCTTTAACCATTTCAGTTGCACAGATGAGAATCTCACATCCGTGGCTGCTGCTACAGAGGTAAGACTCACGTGCATGCATGTTGTGGGGGTGTGCGCGGGATTACGATGGTCATGGAGACAGGGGTGGATTGGTGGCAGGGGACAGAAGTCCCCTGAGCCAATCCATGCTTGTGCAGTGAGAATTATTATTTTTTGTTTATTTATTTATTTATTTTTTTCAAAAACAGTGATCATTCTCAGTAAATGATGTAGGAGCAGCGGCGTGCTCGCGATTGTGCTGCCACTCGCTTCCACCGCTGATCGTTAGAGGGGAGATGAATGAATGGGAGCTCAATTCCCATTAATTAATCTAAGTCCCCCGTGTAAATGATCGCTGGCATCAATGAGATACCGTCATCATTTGTAACTAGGAAGTAGCACATCCATGTATTACTTCCTGTAATTCCTGTACTTCCTGTAAACGTATAGTACGCTAATAGGAAATGCATCTTGTGGCCAAATAGTACAATTACACTTACATATTAGAAAGTTCAGTCCCTAATGTATGTATGTCAAGAGGGTATACTGTATTACTGTTATTTTTTAAATTATGGGCTTGTAATAAGTGATGGATGTAAAAATGAAAAAAATGCACCTTTGATTCTAAATAAAATATTGTTTCCATACATTGTACTAGGGAAATAATTTAAATATTGCAATAAACAGGACAAATGGGAAAATAAAATGTGTGGGTTGTATTCACTGTAGCACATTTTATTTTAAGACTATAGTAGTTAAAACCTGAGAAATCATGGATTTTTTACATTGTTTTTCTTATTATTACCATTCAAATGCATTTATCATAAAAGAATTATTAGCAAAAAGTGCCACCCAAAGAAAGCCTAATTGGTGGCGAAAAAAACAAGGTATAAATCAGTTCATTGTAATGATAAAGTTATTGGGGAATGAACAGCACTCTGCTGAAATGTGAAAATTCCTCTTGTCCATGAACTGAAAACAACCCGTGGGCTGAAATGGATACATGTCTTATAACCTTTAACCACTTCAGCCTACAGGGTTGTTCATTTTTTGCATCTGAGCAACTTTCACCTCCCATTCATTTGCCAATAACTTTATCACTACTCATCACAATGAATTGATCTATAACTTGTTTTTTCAGCCACCAAATAGGCTTTCTTTGGGTGATACATTTTGCTAAGAATTATTTTATTCTAAATCCATTTAACTGGAATATTAAGAAAGAAATGGAAAACATATCATTATTTCTCAGTTTGTGGCCATTATAGTTTGAAATTAATGCTACCATAATTAAAACCCATGTATTTTAATTTTACAGATCCTCCTCTGCTGGTCTATCCCCTATGAAGGGTCTCAACCATCAATTTAAAGCCAGAATTATACATTATCTGATTGGCTGGCTGCAGTCAAACGACACAGAACACCAAACAACTCTAATGAAACCATGGCATGTTACATAAACAGTCAATTCCAAGAATCACTTGATGTATCACTCTGAAGACCAATATCAGGAAGCTATGGAGGAAACCTCAGCACAAAACAATTTACTTTAATTGCTTTTTAGCTCTTGTCCGGCTACTGCGTTCAGCTTTCCTATTAATAAAGGATTTAACTCCACAAAGCAGTACTTTCATTTGTATGACACATATATCATAGCAACAAATAAACAGAGCTGAAGCTACAGCACCTGGATTATTTTCCAAACACTTCCGTCAGCACCAAGGGGACAATGTGCAAACATCTCTAGATTTCCCTACGTATTACCTGGCTCCATCCAGTAAAGTGCTGAGATCATGCAAAGCAAGGCAGGGATGGGCTTGGGAGACCTCTTTCTCCAACTGTAGCAAGGAGGTGAGAAGTCAGCTAAACAATGTTTTTATTAGTCTTCACGTAATTGCTTAACATTATGCCGGCATTTTGCTGTGGGTGCATATTCCAATTTAAATTGCTCAGCCCCTGCGGGATCTGATCTCACATTCCTAGAGATAGTCTTGGGGCAGTAAATGAGAGCACAGGGACTGGAGATCCTGTTGCAAAGTATGCTGTCTGTATATAGCGCAATGTTATCATTCAGTTCTGGTGGAAGACAAGCATTATATGTACAATTTTAGAAGCAGACTAGATAAACCCTTACCTTCCTAAGAGGATACGTTCAACCTTGTAACAGCACTGCCTTGTAGCTGTATGCTAATAGATGATATGCCCGATATGTTAATATACTTTTTATGTAAATGATAAGTGTTTCATATTATGTTATGTTAAAAGGCTAAATCCATATATACATGATAATTAATATGAACAGAAACTAAAGGGAAAATTAAGTGAAAATTCCACTTTAAATTGTGAATGCAGAATGCAACACAGGGCTTTAGCATACGTTAATGAAGGGTGCCTGGAAAAGCTGATAGTAAGATACGGGCTCATAAAATAAAAAAAAATGCTACCTGATCCGGGGGACTGAAGAGATCAGTGGCGGCCGCCAAAACCGCCACTCCTGTGGGCTGCACTGGCCCAGTTTCACTTTTTGTGACCTCTAGATCACGATGCTGCAAGGAGAGAGATTTCTCTCAGTGTGCAGGAAGGAGGCAGGTGAGTGGCAGGAGGCACGGCCAGGGAGAGACAGCTGCCCAATGGCATCTCTGGGAAAGCCTGCAGGAACGCCCCTGGCTGGTGTTTTGAGCAGGAAACCCCTCTCCTTTATTTACTACTACTTATAATTTCGGGGAAGGGGAGCTATAGCGTGGCAGTGGCGGGGGGCAGAGAGCAGCAGTGTGGAGACACAAAGGCATGTCATGAGGCAGAGAACATGCCTCTGTGTCCCATCTGTCTCCCAAGGAACTGCCCCCCCCCCATCCCCTATGCAGAGAGCCCAACAGAGCGTACATTGTACATCTCCCCACCGGGATCTAGCCACATGCTTTAAAGCGGAATATAACCCTGCATTTGGCTGATGGTGTAATGGTTAAGGGCTCTGCCTCTGACATGGGAGACCAGGGTTCGAATCTCGGCTCTGCCTGTTCAGTAAGCCAGCACTAATTCAGTAGGAGACTTTTGGCAAGTCTCCCTTACACTGCTACTGCCAATAGAGCGCGCCCTAGTGGCTGCTGCTCTGCTCTGGCGCTTTGAGTCCGCAAGGAGAAAAGCGCAATATAAATGTTATTTGTCTTGTCATTATTTGTCATTTCAACTTTGCTCTAAGACATTATTTACAGTATATTATATGCAACCAGCATTTTTTTCCTTACTAGACCAGCATTGGAAGGGTTACACAGGGCTTTAAGGTTCCTGGACAGAACTGCAGACGCATCCGAAGCTGACATAGATACATTTTGTTCACATAAATGTATCTAAGTGTGGCATGTGACTCACTCTCTCTGACTGAGAAGGAGCTGGAGGACAGCCAAAGATTGTGTAACATTTATCACTTGTTACATTCTATTTAGTTAAATGTATCTATCTGAACTTCTGCATATCTCTCCACGGAACTTTAAACCTCTGTGTTTAACCCTTCCAATGCTGGTCTAGTAAAATTAAATGCTGGTTGCATATAATATGCTGTAAATAATGTTTTAGAGCAAAGTTGAAATGCAGGGTTATATTCCGCTTTAAGTCCTCCAGGAGGGTGGTCTATCTCTATCTAAGACTAGAGATAGGGAGTCGGAGGACACTGAAAAGGCAGGCTGCTGCGGCTGGATCACAGCGAGGTCAGTAACTAAGAACTCCTCTGCACACTCTGCATCTGGCCTCCTAACAATATCCATAAGTGTAGCTCAGGGTTACTGCTAATTGCAGTGAAAAGTGATGAGCTACACTCGGTAATACTACCAACGGGGTTTTAAAGGAAACCCATGATGATAGCAATGTGGTGACTGGCACCTTTAAAAAATAATGCCAGCTGCCTGGTCAGCATGCTGACCTTAGTGTTTAAAGAGACTCTGTAACAACATTTTCAGCCTTATTTCTTCTATCCTGTAAGTTCCTATACCCACAAAGTTAGTGGGAGATGGAAGGTCCTCAAAAATGATTTTCAGGTACTTGGAGATAAACTTAAAGCAAGGACCTCCAAGGTGGTGTTCTCTGAAATACTGCCAGTGCCACGCGCTACATCTGAGAGACAGAGGGAGCTTAGGGAGTTAAATAAGTGGCTGAGAAATTGGTGTAGGAAGGAAGGGTTTGGGTTCCTGGAGAACTGGGCAGACTTTGCAGTCGGCTACAGGTTCTACAGCAGGGATGGGCTGCACCTTAATGGGGAGGGTGCAGCTGCATTGGGGGAGAAGATGGCTAAACGGTTGGAGGAGATTTTAAACTAGGATCTGGGGGGAGGCGGGAGGATAAAGTCTCAATATGTAGACAAGATAAGGTAAAAAGACAGTGGGAGCCTAACATTATGGGGGGTGGAGAGGGGGGTGGGGACAGTGTAAAGATTAAGGAGGTTGGTAAAACTTCAAGTAGCCCATTTCGTGTAAACAAAATTGGTAAATGTGTTGGTAAAAATATAAAGTGCATGGTAACCAATGCTCGGAGCCTTGCAAATAAAATAGGCGAACTAGAGTTCATTCTGAATGACAAAGGCTATGACATTGTGGGAATAACCAAGACATGGATGGATGAAAGCCATGACTGGATAGATAATTTAAAAGGATACAATGTGTTTAGGAGGGATAGAACCGGGAAAAAAGGTGGAGGGGTTTGTCTCTTTGTTAAGAATTCTTTTACAGCTGTCCTCAACGATGAGATGGAGGAAGATTGCGAAGATGTGGAGTCCGTTTGGGTAAATATTCATGGTGGAAATAAAAGTTGCCAATTGCTTATTGGGGTATGCCACAGACCACCTCTTATTAATGAAGCTGCAGAACTGCGATTACTACAGTAGATTGAAAAAGCTGCAAGTAAAAATGAGGTCATAATTATGGGCGACTTCAACTTTCCAGACATTGACTGGGGTATTGAGGCTACCCATTCTGGTAAAAGCAGCAGATTTCTGGCAGCACTACAGGACAATTACTTGACTCAAATGGTAACGGAACCAACTAGGGGGAATGCGTTACTGGATCTGATCATTTCTAATAGACCAGATAATGTATCAAAAGTGCAGGTTCAAGAACATTTGGGAAATAGTGATCACAACATGATAACGTTTGATCTGGTGACTGATAGGCCACGGGGCAGCGGGACCACTAAAACTATGAATTTTAGAAAAGCAAAGTTCAATCAAATTAGGCAGGCACTAAGTTTGGTGAACTGGGATAATGTACTACAAGGGAAGGACACTGAAGGGAAATGGCAAGCTTTTAAACGTATTCTCAATCAATATTGTAGTATGTATATCCCATATGGAAACAAAATGTCTAGGAATAAAAAAAGGCCTCTATGGATGAATAGAAAGGTTAGGGATAAAATGAAGAGGAAAAAGAATGCCTATAAGGTCCTAAAACAGGAGGGGACTGAGGCTGCACTAAGCAATTATAAGGAGTGCAATAAAAATTGTAAAAAAGCAATTAGGCTGGCAAAGATCGAAGCTGAAAATCAAATCGCTAGGGATATCAAATCTAACCCAAAAAAGTTTTACAAGTACATCAACTCTAAAAAAATAAAGGTTGACTGTATAGGAATCCTAAAGGATGAGGGTGGGAACTCAATGGTGGATGACCAAGGTAAAGCAGAGTTATTAAATGCTTTCTTTGCTTCTGTCTTCACAAAGGAAACAGCACTGTTGCAAATTACAGAGGCAGAAGAGTCTCAATCTTCTAACTGTAATATTAAATACTTAACGCAGGAAGAAGTAAAGGCAAGACTAAATAAATTAAAAATAGACAAGGCACCTGGCCCGGATGGCATGCATCCTCGGGTCCTAAGAGAATTAAGTTCAGTTATAGCTAAGCCCCTTTATCTTATCTTTTGTGACTCTCTTGCAACTAGCAGAGTCCCAGTGGATTGGCGTACAGCCCACGTTTTCCCATTAATTAAGAAGGGCAAAAAATCTGATCCAGGAAATTATAGACCTGTAAGCTTAACATCAGTTGTATGCAAACTATTTGAGGGGTTACTAAGAGATACTATACATGACTTCATAGTAGAAAATAATCTTATTTCTCAGCATCAACATGGGTTTACTAAAGACAGGTCCTGTTTGACTAACATGCTCAGCTTTTATGAGGTAGTGAATGCTAATATGGATATTGGGAATGCTGTAGATGTGATATACTTGGACTTTGCAAAGGCCTTCGACACTGTTCCCCACAGAAGTCTGGTGCAAAAGTTGAGGATGCAAGGACTGGGGAAGAGTTTGTGTGCATGGATAGGGAACTGGCTAATGGACAGAAAACAAAGAGTTGTGGTCAATGGATCGTACTCAAAATGGGAGATTGTTAGCAGTGGGGTCCCACAGGGGTCTGTACTGGGTCCAGTGCTCTTCAATTTATTTATTAATGACCTAGTAGATGCAGTAGTGAGCAATGTTGCTATTTTAGCAGATGATACAAAATTGTGCAGAATCATCAACTCTCAGGAAGATAGTGTCATATTGCAACAGGATCTGGATAGGATGGCTATATGGGCACATACATGGCAGATGAAATTCAACGTTGACAAATGTAAAGTCATGCATTTTGGTCGTACCAATGGTTCTAGCACCATACAAAATAAATGGGATACAGTTGGGAACATCAAACTTGGAGAAGGACTTAGGAGTACTCATCGACAACAAGTTAAATAATCATACTCAATGCCAAGCCGCTGCAGCTAAAGCGAACAAAATTTTGGGATGCATTAAAAGGGAAATAAAAACTTGAGATGCTAGCATAATATTGCCCCTGTTTAACGCTCTAGTAAGGCCACATCTGGAATATGGAATTCAGTTCTGGGCACCACATTACAAAAAAGATATTGCAGTTTTAGAGCAGGTGCAGAGACGAGCTACAAAATTGATACGTGGGATGGAAGGTCTCGCTTACCAAGAAAGGTTAGATAAACTGGGTTTATTTAGTCTAGAGAAAAGACGCCTTAGAGGAGATCTAATTAACATGTATAAATACATCAGAGGGCAATATAATAGCTTGGCGGATGAGCTTTTTGTCCCTAGGCCTTCTCAAAGGACTAGAGGACATGAGATGCGCATGGAGGAAAAACGTTTTAGCCATTTATTTAGGAAAGGGTTCTTTACAGTAAGAGTGATTAAGATGTGGAATGCATTGCCACAGGAAGTCGTTATGGCAAACTCTATACCTGCATTTAAAGGGGGCTTAGATGCTTTCCTTGCGTTGAAAGACATCCATGGCTACAATTACTAGGTTATGCCTAATGATGTTGATCCAGGGATTTTATCTGATTGCCATCTGGAGTCAGGAAGGAATTTTTCCCTTTTGGAGCTAATTGGACCATGCCTTGTGGGTTTTTTTTCGCCTTCCTCTGGATCAACAGGGGTATGTGGGGGACGGGCTGGAGTTGTACTTTGTACTGGTTGAACTCGATGGACGTATATCTTTTTTCAACCAAAATAACTATGTAACTATGTAACTATGTTCTAATGTGGTCTGGATTACTGCAGCCTTTTCTAGTTGCACTGTCTCTGTAATATATCTTATCTTCTTTTCTTTCTCAAACTTTGTTGACCCAGGGAGGAATGGGCTGCCTCTGCTGTAATGAATACAAGTTATGCACGCCCCCCTGCAGGCATCGGGCATGATTCACAAAGGGTTTTCACCTGTTTTTCTCTGTTTTCACCTCATCTATGTTACATTTTTAAGCTCCCAAAAGGTGCGTACACACGCACTACTACAGAGAACGACGGGTCTGTCAGACCCTCCCGTATCATTCAGAAACAGCTTTATCAGTCTGCAGACAGACTGTACACACGCACTACTGTCGGAAGAACGACCGCCCAGCAGGAGGGTCTGACGAACCCGTCGTTCTCTGTAGTAGTGCGTGTGTACTCACCTATAGAGTAAAAATATAATATAATTAAGGAAAGAAAAGTAATATTGAAATGACGTGAATCAGGAACAACTTACTTTGAGTGATTATTTTGCTTGTAAATGTGCTAAAAGGTTATCTTTAGCACTTAGGTGCTAAATAAGTCATTTACCACAAGTTTTGTGAATAGAGCCCATTGTGTGCTTTGTTTACTCCTCAGTCTCCGCCCTCAGTTTCTAATGCAGTTTGTGAGGCTGAGGGGGGAGGGAGCTGCCTGTCAGAAACTGTGAGAATCCCAGACTGGAATGCAGATAATTCACTATGTAATGAAAACTTGTAGTATACTATAGCATGATATATATATATATATATATATATATATATATATATATATATATATATATATACATATATATATATATATATATATATATATATATATATATATATATATATATATATATATATATATATATATATATATATATATACACACACACACACACACACATATATATATATATACATATATATATATATATATATATATATACATATGTTACGGCCAAAACCAGAAATCGTCCAATTCTAGAATTGGCCAGCCGTTTCTAGAACTGGCCGATTTGACGTCGGCCAAAGTCCAAAATGCTGGGAATTTCTGACATTGGCCGGCCAGTTCTAGAAACGGCCAAAGTCAGTCGGCCAAAGTCCAAAACACACAGATCCCAGAACATCCTGGGTCCTGTCCAGCACCATGAATGGCACTCGGAACCTCCTCTCTGCTCTGAAAGATACACAACAGCATAATACCCTTCACAGGAAAAAAAAAACGTTCTTTGTCACAGCGAATACACAATCCTGCAACAAATCAGCAGCGTGTCTACTTCTTGACGAAAGTAGACAAATTTATCATCCTGCGCTTTGAAATTAGCTGCTCTGCCGCGGCAGTCGAGTGACACAGGGGAGAGATCAAATTACAGTGGTGATTAGTGATGGCTGGGTGCGCTTCTCTAGGCGCTTTGCATGGCTGGGGGCTTTTCTGGGTGCTTTGCATGGCTGGGGATGCTTTGCATGGCTGGGGGGGGGGCTTCGCTGGGTGCGTTGCATGGCGGGGGGGGGGGCTTCACTGGGCACTTTGCTTTGCTGGGGGTGCTTTGCATGGCTGGGGGGGCTTCAATGCGCACTTTGCATGGCTGGGGTGCTTCACTGAGCACTTTGCATTGCTGGGGGTGCTTTGAATGGCGGGGGGGCTGCGCACTTTGCATGGCTGGGGTGCTTCACTAGGTGCTTTGCATGGCTGGGGGGGGGGGGGCTTCACTGCGCACTTTGCATTGCTGGGGGTGCTTTGCATGGCAGGGGGGGGCTGCGCACTTTGCATGGCTGGGGTGCTTCACTAGGTGCTTTGCATGGCTGGGGGGGGGGGCTGCGCACTTTGCATTGCTGGGGGTGCTTTGCATGGCTGGAGGGGGGGGGCGCTTTTCTGTGTGCTTTGATTGGCTGGGAGGGGGGCTTTCGTGTGCGCCGGGAGAGTTGCCTGCTGTGCGCCTACTCAGAGACCTCAGATAAGGGCGAAGAGGCGGGGAGAAGCGGAGAGAGGCAGAGTAGCGCGCACGCTACCTGCCCGGACCTGTACACTTCACATGCGGAAGTGCCAAATGACTGCCGCTTCCGCACTGAAGTGTTCACATCCTGCGGGTGACTTGTGTGCTTTGCCTCTCTCCGCCTCTTCGGTCCGGTCGCCCTGATCTGAGGTTTGATTAGTGCAGGCAGCGGGGGAGAGCCGAGGCAGCAGGACTTCGGGACTTGGCCGGCCACATACAGCCACAACGAGTTCTGGCTGGCCAAAGTCCGAAATGAGGGTACATTTCTCACATTGGCCGCATCAGCCGGCCACTTCTCGTTTTGACCGGCCAGAACCCGAAGTGGCCAGACTTCGGGTTCTGGCCGTAACATATATATAAACCACAAACATCACTTCCTAGTTAGCGGCCATGTTTGTTGTTTGTAAACACTGCCTAAAACTGGCGATTAAAGGGAACCAGAGAGGAACGGGGGGTGAAAAAAGGAAAAGATTTCATACATACCTGGGGCTTCTTCCAGCCCCATAAGCCTGAATCGCTCCCACGCCGCCATCCTCAGCTTCCTGGATCCGCCGGTACCGGGCCCGTCACTTCCGGCGGACGCGGCCAATTGTCCGCATCACAGGGGCTCCCTCCATACACGTACGCATGCGGCTGCGCAGTAGGCAACCACATGCGTATCTGTATGGAGAGAGCACCCTGTGATGCGGAGAATTGGCCGCGTCCGCCGGCCGACTCGCCGTCTCGCGGCAATGACGGGACCCGGAGGCGGCAGATCCAGGCAGCGGAGGACGGCGGCATGGGAGCGATCCGTGCGTATGGGGCTGGAGGAAGCCCCAGGTATGTATGTGTCATCCTCTCTGGTTCCCTTTAAAAGCCAGGATCGCGGGGGGAGCGGCTGAAACGGCAAAGAGGGATCCAGGAGATCACAGTGGTTGGTATGTTTTTTTATTGTACAAATCGGACAGTACAGATTCTCTTTAACCACTTGAGGACCACAGTCTTTCTACCCCTTAAGGACCGGCCACTTTTTTTCCATTCAGACCACTGCAGCTTTCACGGTTTATTGCTCGCTCATACAACCTACCACCTAAATGAATTTTGGCTCCTTTTCTTGTCACTAATAAAGCTTTCTTTTGGTGCTATTTGATTGCTCCTGCGATTTTTACTTTTTATTATATTCATCAAAAAAGACATGAATTTTGGCAAAAAAATGATTTTTTTAACTTTCTGTGCTGACAATTTTCAAATAAAGTAAAATTTCTGTATACATGCAGCGCGAAAAATGTGGACAAACATGTTTTTGATTAAAAAAAAAACCATTCAGTGTATATTTATTGGTTTGGGTAAAAGTTATAGCGTTTACAAACTATGGTGCAAAAAGTGAATTTTGCCATTTTCAAGCATCTATGACTTTTCTGACCCCCTGTCATGTTTCATGAGGGGCTAGAATTCCAGGATAGTATAAATACCCCCCAAATGACCCCATTTTGGAAAGAAGACATCCCAAAGTATTCACTGAGAGGCATAGTGAGTTCATAGAAGATATTATTCTTTGTCACAAGTAAGCGGAAAATGACACTTTGTGACAAAAAAAAGAAAAAAAAAAAGAATCCATTTCTTCTAACTTGCGACAAAAAAAAAATGAAATCTGCCACGGACTCACCATGCCCCTCTCTGAATACCTTGAAGTGTCTACTTTCCAAAATGGGGTCATTTGTGGGGTGTGTTTACTGTCCTCGCATTTTGGGGGGTGCTAATTTGTAAGCACCCCTGTAAAGCCTAAAGGTGCTCATTGGACTTTGGGCCCCTTAGCGCAGTTAGGCTGCAAAAAAGTGCCACATATGTGGTATTGCCGTACTCAAGAGAAGTAGTAGAATGTGTTTTGGGGTGTATTTTTACACATACCCATGCTGGGTGGGAGAAATATCTCTGTAAATGACAATTTTTTCATTTTTTTTACACACAATTGTCCATTTACAGAGTTATTTCTCCCACCCAGCATGGGTATGTGTAAAAATACACCCCAAAACACATTGTACTACTTCTCCCGAGTACGGCGATACCACATGTGTGGCACTTTTTTGCACCCTAACTGCGCTAAAGGGCCCAAAGTCCAATGAGTACCTTTAGGATTTCACAAGTCATTTTGCGGAATTTGATTTCCAGACTACTCCTCACGGTTTAGGGCCCCTAAAATGCCAGGGCAGTATAGGAACCCCACAAATGACCCCATTTTAGAAAGAAGACACCCCAAGGTATTCCGTTAGGAGTATGGTGAGTTCATAGAAGATTTTATTTTTTGTCAAAAGTTAGCGGAAAATTGATTTTTATTGTTTTTTTCACAAAGTGTCATTTTCCACTAACTTGTGACAAAAAATAAAATCTTCTATAAACTCACCATACTACTAATGGAATACCTTGGGGTGTCTTCTTTCTAAAATGGGGTCATTTGTGGGGTTCCTATACTGCCCTGGCATTTTAGGGGCCCTAAACCGTGAGGAGTAGTCTGGAAATCAAATTCCGCAAAATGACCTGTGAAATCCTAAAGGTACTCATTGGACTTTGGGCCCTTTAGCGCAGTTAGGGTGCAAAAAAGTGCCACACATGTGGTATCGCCGTACTCGGGAGAAGTAGTACAATGTGTTTTGGGGTGTATTTTTACACATACCCATGCTGGGTGGGAGAAATAACTCTGTAAATGGACAATTGTGTGTAAAAAAATCAAAAGATTGTCATTTACAGAGGTATTTCTCCCACCCAGCATGAGTATGTGTAAAAATACACCCCAAAACACATTGTACTACTTCTCCCGAGTATGGCAATACCACATGTGTGGCACTTTTTTGCACCCTAACTGCGCTAAAGGGCCCAAAGTCCAATGAGTACCTTTAGGATTTCACAGGTCATTTTGCGAAATTTGATTTCCAGACTACTCCTCACGGTTTAGGGCCCCTAAAATGCCAGTTCAGTATAGGAACCCCACAAATGACCCCATTTTAGAAAGAAGACACCCCAAGGTATTCCGTTAGGAGTATGGTGAGTTCATAGAAGATTTTATTTTTTGTCAAAAGTTAGTGGAAAATGACACTTTGTGAAAAAAACAATAAAAATCAATTTTCCGCTAACTTTTGACAAAAAATAAAATCTTCTATGAACTCACCATACTCCTAACGGAATACCTTTGGGTGTCTTCTTTCTAGAATGGGGTCATTTGTGGGGTTACTATACTGCCCTGGCATTTTAGGGGCCCTAAACCGTGAGGAGTAGTCTTGAAACCAAATGTCGCAAAATGACCTGTGAAATCCTAAAGGTACTCATTGGACTTTGGGCCCCTTAGCGTACTTAGGGTGTAAAAAAGTGCCACACATGTGGTACCGCCGTACTCAGGAGAAGTAGTATAATGTGTTTTGGGGTGTATTTTTACACATACTCATGCTAAGTGGGAGAAATATCTTTGTAAATGACAATTGTTTGATTTGTTTTACACACAATTGACCATTTACATAGAAATTTCTCCCACCCAGCATGGGTATGTGTAAAAATACACCCCAAAACACATTACACTACTTTTCCTGAGTACGGCGGTACCACATGTGTGACACTTTTTTGCAGCCTAGGTGCGCTAAGGGGCCCAACGTCCTATTCACGGGTCATTTTGAGGCATTTGTTTTCTAGACTACTCCTCGCGGTTTAGGGCCCCTAAAATGCCAGGGCAGTATAGGAACCCCACAAGTGACCCCATTTTAGAAAGAAGACACCCCAAGGTATTCCGTTAGGTGTATGGCGAGTTCATAGAAGATTTTATTTTTTGTCACAAGTTAGTGAAAAATGACACTTTGTGAAAAAAAACCAATAAAAATCAATTTCCGCTAACTTTTGACAAAAAATAAAATCTTCTATGAACTCGTCATACACCTAACAGAATACCTTGGGGTGTCTTTTTTTCTAAAATGGGGTCACTTGTGGGGTTCCTATACCGCCCTGGCATTTTACGGGCCCAAAACCGTGAGTAGTCTGGAAACCAAATGTCTCAAAATGACTGTTCAGGGGTATAAGCATCTGCAAATTTTGATGACAGGTGGTCTATGAGGGGGCGAATTTTGTGGAACCGGTCATAAGCAGGGTGGCCTTTTAGATGACAGGTTGTATTGGGCCTGATCTGATGGATAGGAGTGCTAGGGGGGTGACAGGAGGTGATTGATGGGTGTCTCAGGGGGTGGTTAGAGGGGAAAATAGATGCAATCAATGCACTGGGGAGGTGATCGGAAGGGGGTCTGAGGGGGATCTGAGGGTTTGGCCGAGTGATCAGGAGCCCACACGGGGCAAATTAGGGCCTGATCTGATGGGTAGGTGTGCTAGGGGGTGACAGGAGGTGATTGATGGGTGTCTCAAGGTGTGATTAGAGGGGGGAATAGATGCAAGCAATGCACTGGCGAGGTGATCAGGGCTGGGGTCTGAGGGCATTCTGAGGGTGTGGGCGGGTGATTGAGTGCCCTAGGGGCAGATAGGGGTCTAATCTGATAGGTAGCAGTGACAGGGGGTGATTGATGGGTAATTAGTGGGTGTTTAGGGTAGAGAACAGATGTGAACACTGCACTTGGGAGGTGATCGGACGTCGGATCTGCGGGCGATCTATTGGTGTGGGTGGGTGATCAGATTGCCCGCAAGGGGCAGGTTAGGGGCTGATTGATGGGTGGCAGTGACAGCGGGTGATTGATGGGTGGCAGTGACAGGGGGTGATTGATGGGTGATTGATAGGTGATTGACAGGTGATCAGTGGGTTATTACAGGGAAGGACAGATGTAAATAATGCCCTGGCGAATTGATAAGGGGGGGTCTGAGGGCAATCTGAGCGTGTAGGCGGGTGATTGGGTGCCCGCAAGGGGCAGATTAGGGTCTGATCTGATGGGTAACAGTGACAGGTGGTGATAGGGGGTGATTGATGGGTAATTAGTGGGTGTTTAGAGGAGAGAATAGATGGAAACACTGCGCTTGGGTGGTGATCTGATGTCGGATCTGCGGGCGATCTATTGGTGTGGGTGGGTGATCAGTTTGCCCGCAAGGGGCAGGTTAGGGGCTGATTGATGGGTGGTAGTGACAGGGGTGATTGATGGGTGGCAGTGACAGGGGGTGATTGACAGGTGATTGACAGGTGATCAGTGGGTTATTACAGGGAAGGACAGATGTAAATAATGCCCTGGCGAATTGATAAGGGGGGGTCTGAGGGCAATCTGAGCGTGTAGGCGGGTGATTGGGTGCCCGCAAGGGGCAGATTAGGGTCTGATCTGATGGGTAACAGTGACAGGTGGTGATAGGGGGTGATTGATGGGTAATTAGTGGGTGTTTAGAGGAGAGAATAGATGGAAACACTGCGCTTGGGTGGTGATCTGATGTCGGATCTGCGGGCGATCTATTGGTGTGGGTGGGTGATCAGTTTGCCCGCAAGGGCGGGTTAGGGGCTGATTGTTGGGTGGCAGTGACAGGGGGTGATTGATGGGTGATAGGTGATTGGCAGGTGATTGACAGGTGATCAGTGGGTTATTACAGGGAAGGACAGATGTAATTAATGCACTGGTGAATTGATAAGGGGGGGGGTCTGAGGGCAATCTGAGCGTGTGGGCGGGTGATTGGGTGCCCGCAAGGGGCAGCTTAGGGTCTGATCTGATAGGTAACAGTGACAGGTGGTGATAGGGGGTGATTGATGGGTGATTGATGGGTAATTAGTGGGTGTTTAGAGAAGATAACAGATGTAAACAATACATTTGGGAGGTAATCTGACGGCGGGTTTGCGGGCGATCTAATGGTGTGGGTGGGTGATCAGATTGCCCGCAAGGGGCAGGTTAGGGGCTGATTGATGGGTGGCAGTGACAGGGGGTGACAGGGGGTGATTGATGGGTGATAGGTGATTGGCAGGTGATTGACAGGTGATCAGTGGGTTATTACAGGGAAGAACAGATGTAATTAATGCACTGGCGAATTGATAAGGGGGGGTCAGAGGGCAATCTGAGCGTGTTGGCGGGTGATTGGGTGCCCGCAAGGGGCAGATTAGGGTCTGATCTGATAGGTAAAAGTGACAGGTGGTGATAGGGGGTGATTGATGGGTGATTGATGGGTAATTAGTGGGTGTTTAGAGGAGAGAATAGATGTAAACAATGGATTTGGGAGGTGATCTGATGTCGGATCTGCGGGCGATCTATTGGTGTGGGTGGGTGATCAGATTGCCCGCAAGGGGCAGGTTAGGGGCTGATTGTTGGGTGGCAGTGACAGGGGGTGATTGATGGGTGATTGATGGGTGATTGATGGGTGATTGACGGGTGATTGACAGGTTATCAGGGAAGATAGATGCATACAGTACACAGGGGGGGGGGGTCTGGGGGGGGGGGGTCTGGGGAGAATCTGAGGGGTGGGGGGTGATCAGGAGGGGGCAGGGGGCAGGGGGGGGGATAAAAAAAAAATAGCGTTGACAGATAGTGACAGGGAGTGATTGATGGGTTATTAGGGGGGGTGATTGGGTGCAAACAGGGGTCTGGGGGGTGGGCAGGGGGGGGTCTGAGGGGTGCTGTGGGCGATCAGTGGGCGGGGGGGGGCAGATCAGTGTGTTTGGGTGCAGACTAGGGTGGCTGCAGCCTGCCCTGGTGGTCCCTCGGACACTGGGATCACCAGGGCAGGAGGCAGCCTGTATAATACACTTTGTATACATTACAAAGTGTATTATACACTTTGTAGCGGCGATCGCGGGGTTAACATCCCGCCGGCGCTTCCGTATGGCCGGCGGGATGTTACGGCGGGTGGGCGGAGCCAGTTGCCGGGGGAAGCGCGCGTCATCAATGACGCGATCGCTCCCCCGGCATGCCTAAAGGACGCGCCGCCTGAAGGCGTATTGCGGTCCTTTAGGCGTCCACTTTGCCGCCGCCCATGGGCTGTGGGCGGTCGGCAAGTGGTTAAAGTCACTCAGTGGAGCCAAAGTCACAACATCTTAGTTGCAAACTAACGCTAGGTATTGATTCAGTCAGTATTAGAAAGAGCATTTTTAGCATTTTTTACACTGGAATATAAAGTAGATGACAGTCATCATATCTATCTTACTAAATTTGAATATGATTTTTAAACATTTATGACATGTGCTAGTGTTATTTTGACTTAAATTTAAAATCTTACCCATCAGTACAATTTGGATGGCACGGACGGCATTCTCTGTCCTCATCAGCATATTTGAAGATAAAGCTGTGCGCTCCTTGAAGTCCTTCAGGACATTTCTCCACGCAGTTGGGGCCATCTTTGAAATTGGTACATTTGGCACAGTGTTCTGGACCCTGAAATATTCATGATGGTTAGTTCTCCTAAATCAACAACTCCAACTACCAAGTACGGTATAAGTGGCTGTATAGAGTACTGGTGAAAGGCACTTCCTTTAAGAAGAACAGAGTTTGAATCTTGTCTGTTCCTATTCAGCAAGGCAGTACCTATTCAGTAAGGAGTCCTTGGGCAAGACTCACTAACACTGCAGGGTGGTCTATTGAGCACTCACTTCGTAGCTGTATCTCTCAAGTGCTTTGATACAGGAGAAAAGAGCTATAAAAATGTTAGCATTATTATTATAACATTAGCATCACAATAACAAGGGTACTAAACTTTCAAATTAGATATTGGTTTTCAAATCTACTTTTCATCCCTGAACTTAAAAGGAAACCAGAGATGAAAAGTAAAAAAAAAAAAAATCATACATACCTGGGGCTTCCTCCAACTCCCTCCAGCCTGATCGCTCCCTCGGCACTGTCCTCCGGCCCTCCTGGATATTTGGTAAGGGGTCCCTGTATCTTGGCCAGTCTGGGCTTACTGCGCATGCACTGCCCGGTCGCCAGGAGCTTTCTGCAGCTGCACTGCGCATGCGCTGACTGCCCGCGACTGGCCGAAAATACAGAGACCCTTTATCGAAAAGCCAGGAGGCGGAGGGAGTGATCAGGCTGGAGGGGGCTGGAGGAAGCCACATGTATGTATGATTTTTTTTTTTTTCATTTTTCATCTCTGGTACACTTTAGAAAAATCAGTTAACCTGTCCTTTGAAGTAGAACCATTATCTGAGTTAGAAATGTTAAATGTAATACAAAAGAGAAAAAATTATAAAAAAAAAAAAGACCAAAACAATGTAGAAGTGTAGCATCACCCATCAAAAGTAAGTGATTGTGTGTTGTTATAAAAGTATTTTATCTGTCTCACCGGTCCATAGCAGGTGGGCACACCTCCATCCATCTTCTCACATTGACTGTCACAGCTGAGACACACAGAACCGTTGACAAACTCCCGGGGATCCCTGTGGAGAAACCACACAAACACTGTTAGTTTATCATAATTCCGCCAAATATAAAGTTACAGATATGGACAGGGAGATGTCCCTTGCCTTTGACCTTACAACTCAACAGTATACACAATAAAATAATCCAGTTTTTCAAAACTTTGCAAATGACTATGAGATGATTCTCCAACAGATTACAGTAGTTATTGGGAACCCATATTTAAATAAAAAAGTCAGATACTCACCTAAGGAGAGGGAGGTCCCATAGAGCACCCCCTCTGCTCTCCCGGTCCCCACTGTTGCACTGGTTCCCCCCTGTAGTGGTAGGGAAGGGAGGCTTCGGAAATGCTTCGGGAGCCTGAGTGCTCCCGAAGACGGGCCGCTCTACACTGCGCACACACAAGCTCCCTCTATGACGCACTCGCACGTGCGCAGTATGGAGCCGCCTGTCTTTGGGAGGACTCAGCTTCCGAAGTCCCCTCAGCGGGGGATGTGAATGGGGGAGCCAGCGCAGCACGGAGGGCACCGGGAGAGCAGAGGGAAGGCTCATTAGGACCGAGCCTTCCCTCTCCTTAGGTGAGTATCTGACTTTTTTTATTTAAATATGGGATCCCATTAGCTTTAAAGCACAAACACAGGAAGAAAAAGTTCAACTTTATGTTATGGGTGTTATGTCAAAGCAACAATCTAAGGCCTCTTTTCCATGGTAGGCTGGCGGCTGAACTGCTTTGGCTTCTTTGTTGGGCAGTTCAGCCTCCTGGCTTCCGGCCACAAAAGACATTTGGCTGCAGTTACTTCCAGACAAATGGCAGCGGTTGATACGTGGTGGCATTACCATGCAGTAAAAAAGAAGTATTGCGTCTGAGGACAGAAACTCCCATGCTCAGATGCAACTCTATGTAGAGGGGGGGGGGGGGGGGACTGTTCACTGCACCATGCCGAGTGCTAGCAAGCACCAGGCTGGTGAATGGGAGCAGGTGACAGGCAGTGAGTTCACTGCCTTCAGCTGCCCGTGGAAAAAAGGCTCTAGCCTACAGAGTCACTGAAGTTTAGTATGGATGATCAATAAGATGCAAATCATTCATGCAAGATTATTCAAATTCTATATGCAAATTTATGCAACTTGATTAATAGACTCCTGCCAAAGTGGAAAACAGATTGGTCCTATTTCAAGCTGCATACATTTGCATATAAAATTTGCATAGTCCTGTATCAGCTCAGAATGATTTGCACCTCATTGACCAACTGTACAGTTTAGTAACCCAAGTACAAAGCCCATTGTTTCTCAGCAGTCTGAACACTCTGCTGACGGCAGAAGGCCAAAACCTGGTCAGGAAGGAGACCGGGTATTCTCTGAACTACAGTCTGGTGACTTTCTTAGCACTTGGCACTTTACTGGCTATTGTGCAATATTGTATTGATGCATTTTAAAGAGAACCCGAGGTGGGATTTAATTATGTTAGTGGGGCACAGAGGCTGGTTGTGCACACTAACACTAGCCTCTGTTGCCCCATGGTGTGCCTCCAGGACCCCCCTGTGCGCCGCTATACCCCCCGCAGTGCTGGCGACACACAGAGTGTCGCCAGCACAATGTTTACCTATGCCTGTCTGTTAGCGCCGCTCCCCCGCCTCCTCCGTATTGGCGCTACCCGCCCGCGTCACTTCCCTCCAATCAGCGGGAGGGAAGGGATGTGGGTGGGTAGCGCCGATACAGAGGAGGCGGGCGAGCGGCGCTAACAGACAGCACATAGGTAAACATTGTGCTGGCGACACGCTGTGTGTCGCCAGCACTGCGGGGGGTATAGCGGCGCGCAGGGGGGTCCTGGAGGCACACCATGGGGCAACAGAGGCTGGTTTTAGTGTGCACAACCAGCCTCTGTGCCCCACTAACATAATTAAATCCCACCTCAGGTTCTCTTTAAAGCAAAAGGGTCCAGAGCGCATGGACCCACAATGTAAGTTTGTGTTTTATTTTAATGATTTTGAGTTCTTGCAATAATGTGTACCCCCTTGTGTTTGAACTTAGCCCTGACTCCTGCATATATGTTTTTTTTGGTGATGGTCACTGTCTCCAATATTGAGCACAGGGTGTTTGCAGGCTTCACAGTGGGCGACAGAGTACAACAGAGAGCACTGAGGGTTATTGTTTATCTTTGACAGTGTGAACACTGCTGTGTTCTACAAACCTATAATGTGTTTCAAGCATGATCACTGACTGTCCTTTGCACGCCTGTAGAGGTGAACTTACAGTCATAATTTTACCTCACTACTCTTTCCAACTAATTCACACTCTTCATCATTCAAGGATCACTGCAACAGCACCTTTTATAATGTGTATGTTTCTTTTTTTCTTTTTTTTGAAAACTGTATTTGTAACAGAATTTGTTATACCGTATATACTCGCAAGCAAGCCGACCCGCATGTAAGCCGACCCCCCCACTTTTACCCCCAAAAACAGGAAAAAATGATTGACCCTCATGTAAGCCGGGGGTAGGAAACGCTGGCCGCGTGATCCCCCCAGTATGTCCCAGTATAGCTAGTATAGTGCCCAGTATAGGTAGGTAGTGCTCAGTATAGCTAGTAAAATGCCCCAGTATAGCTAGTATAGTGCTCAGTATAGCTAGTATAGTGCTCAGTATAGCTAGTATAGTGCTCAGTATAGCTAGTATAGTGCTCATTATAGCTAGTATAGTGCTCAGTATAGCTAGTATAGTGCTCATTATAGCTAGTGAAGTGCCCCAGTTTAGCTAGTATAGTGCTCAGTATAGGTAGGTAGTGCTCAGTATAGCTAGTAAAATGCCCCAGTATAGCTAGTATAGTGCTCAGTATAGCTAGTATAGTGCTCAGTATAGTGCTCAGTATAGCTAGTATAGTGCTCAGTATAGCTAGTATAGTGCTCAGTATAGCTAGTGAAGTGCCCCAGTTTAGCTAGTATAGTGCTCAGTATAGTGCCCCATTATAGCTAGTATAGTGCCCCCAGTATAGCTAGTATAGTGCCCCCAGTATAGCTAGTATAGTGCCCCCAGTATAGCTAGTATAGTGCCCCATTATAGCTAGTATAGTGCCCCCAGTATAGCTAGTATAGTGCTCAGTATAGTGCCCCATTATAGCTAGTATAGTGCCCCCAGTATAGCTAGTATAGTGCCCCATTATAGCTAGTATAGTGCCCCATTATAGCTAGTATAGTGCCCCATTATAGCTTGTATAGTGCCCCAGTATAGCTTGTATAGTGCCCCATATAGCTAGCATAGTGCCCCATATAGCTAGCATAGTGCCCCAGTATGGGTGGGTGGGTGGGTAGGTGCTGTCCCTCCCCGCTCCCTCCGCGGCCGCCGCTGCTATTACCTTAGGCGGCGCCGCTTCCTCTATCCCCATCCTCCTCCGGTAACTCATTCACAGCAGCGCGCCTCTCGCTGCTGTGATGACGAGGAAACCATAGAGAGCGGCTTCCTGTAGCGGCGATGCCGTTACTATGGGAACCGCTCTCTATGGTTTCCTGCGTCATCACAGCAGCGGGGGGCGCGCTGCTGTGAATGAGTTACCGGAGGAGGACGGGGATAGAGGAAGCGGCGCCGCCTAAGGTAATAGCAGCGGTGGCCGCGGGGGGAGCGGGGAGGGACAGCACCTATCCACCCAAATGACTCGCAAGCAAGCCGACCCCCCAACTTTTGGCCCACTTTTGGGGGGTCAAAAATTCGGCTTGCTTGCGAGTATATACGGTAACTTAACAGCTTACAGTACTTAAATTAAAAAAAAAAAATGAGGGCAAGATATTACTTTTACGTTCAATTATTTTCTGTGTTATTATGGAACAAACTTACTTCCAAGATAAAATGTATTTTGTAAGAACTGAATACAAAATGAAGGGGGGTGGCTACATACCAATATACAGATATATACAGATTATACGGATTGAAGAAGAGCTTCTAAAGCTAAAAACCAGGATAGCTCATGTAAAAATGGTTATCCTGAATAATGTAATATGTTTTGCTATGAGTCATTAGGGGTCCTCTTTAAAGAGACACTGAATGAAAAAAAAATTATAATATAATGAATTGGTTGTGTAGTACGGATAATTACTAGAACATTAGTAGCAAAGATTTTTATTTTCAGTTATATACTTTACAACATCAGTTATTTTTTTACAACATCACATTATTCTCTAATATTTGCAGTTTACACACTACTCAGCATTCTAAATGATTTTACAGAGCAGACTAGTGAACTTTTGAACTGTCCTCAGCAGAAAAGAAATCAATACAGTGACAGACACTTGAGATAACAAGCTCTCTGCGACTTTTAAAGTCATGGAGCTCAATGGCTCTTTTGCATAGATAACAACTGGAGTTTCATAACTCTTCCTGTACTGGAAACAATGTTAGACCTATGTCTCTGCTCCTAATGTTTTATTTCTTAGCTGTACTACACATACAAATCATTATATCATAATTTTTTTTCGCTTCAGTGTTTCTTCAACCATTTCCTGCCAAACGCTCACTCCCACTTGCACTGTAGATGGACAAATAGGATGTTCATAAACGTCCGTATTTTAGGAAGTGTTTAGGTCATGTCACAGGTGGTCACTTACAGGCTTGTGGGGATGAGCACACAATGCAATAATTTTACCACATCTCCCCTCCACAGATACTTTTATACATGGAAGTGTTTTAAATTGTGAGACCAGGTTCACACTTTGCATGCCAATTGTGAATATGTGAAAACAGGCACGTGTTCATCTTAATACACAAGCATGTGTACAAGTGTATTTAAAATTTTACAAATTTTAGCAATGGTGGTCCTTTAAAGGATGCCCGAAGTGACATGTGACATGATGAGATAGACATGGGTATGTACAGTGCCTAGCACAAAAATAACTATGCTGTGTTCCTTTTTTCTTTCTCTGCCTGAAAGAGTTAAATATCAGGTATGTAAGTGGCTGACTCAGTCCTGACTCAGACAGTAAGTGACTGCATTGTGACTCTCACTGATGAGAAATTCCCCTTTTTGCCTCTTTCTTGCTCTCAGAAGCCATTTTCTGCTAGGAAAGTGTTTTATAGTTGGAATTTCTTATCAGTGAGAGTCACAATGCAGTCACTTAAAAAAAAAGGAACACAGCATAGTTATTTGTGTGCTAGGCACTGTACATAACCATGTCTATCTCATCATGTCACATGTCACTTCGGGTATCCTTTAAGCTCAATAATGTACGTTTATTGCATTAACATTCACATCTACATTAAAACATTTACCCACACATGAGTATAAGGAAACTAAAACTTTAATGTAGTGGAGGTGTTTTTTTTTCAGCATTAAACTAAAGATTGTGTGCTTCAACTGAGGTTGAAAATCGGCATACTTATTTAGCTTGTGAATTGGGGGTTTAAGATTACTTTTTATTTCTAGAGTAACAGATTGCATTCTCATTTCTGGTATATGAACTCTACTCTAGGAACAATTGAAGGTAGAGAGGCGCCCTGGTTGAAATAAAAGCATCTAAAAACAGTTTAAAATCGAGGAAATAATATGAGGTGGCTTACCTCAATAACGAAAACCTTGTATATGACAAAAGATTTTTATTTAGCACAGGCAATGCGTTTCGCGGGTCCAAGCCCGCTTCATCAGGCCAATAAAAGTGCCAAATGAACAAGTCGATATGGCAAAGGTAAGCCACCTCATATTATTTCCTCGATTTTAAGCTGTTTTTAGATGCTTTTATTTCAACCAGGGCGCCTCTTTACCTTCAATTGTGCATTGCTATACCCCCAAACAATCTGTGTTTGAGGGGTGGTGACAGACCACCTTTGGGTGCCCCACAGTGGACACCTGTCCCTACTTTTTCAAGGAGAGCGACCACATCCAGGTCCCGGCTGGGACTACCCCGAGTGGAGTCGGGTTTATGGTCTCCACCTGCTTTCTACGGTTGGTTGCCCTTGCAACCTCCTTTTGTGAGTAGTAATTTATTGAAATTCCTTTTTTCAATTGCATACTAATATACTACACTATTGGGCTCCCGTATTTGTCTCCTATATTTTTTTCCCTGCAAGGTGCTGAGACACCCCCACTACACTATCTACTCTAGGAAGAAAAGTTATTGAGATGTAGTAACTGGGTAAAGCCATAATGAATTGGCTATTGTGTATTTTTTTTAGCTCAAACAACCAGTTTTCTGTATTTACTTGACTCTCTTAAAGGGTTGTTATATTAGATGATTGTTTGGGAGTACAATTGAAAGTTACATGCAGAAGTGCAATATTCAGTCTCTACCTGTAGGTGGTGTTTAGCACCGTTACGTGACTGTCGAGCCTTGACCTTCATGTTAAACCTCAGAAATACAAGGACTTCTGACATACACATAATATAGTTGCTACCTTTTTGAAATTTCAGCTATTAGTCGCAATGCATAAATTATCCTATATGTGCTGTAACTACATCCCAAACTCCTGAGTTATCAGATCAGTACCTGGGCTCTTATTGTGAAGCCACTGCTTGAAATACAGACGATATCAATGTTCTGCCAGGAGGAAATTTTACGTGGGGTACATCTGCATCACAATGAGTAAAGTACAGAGGAGGAGAGATAGGAATGGAAAACCAATACTGGAGGCAATGAGCAGATTCAGTAGGGACAACATGGGAAATGAGATAAGATGACAAGGATGATGGCGAAGAGAGAAGGGAGGAGAGCAGAGGAAGTGCCTGCGATTTGCTGTAATTAAAATAAATGATCTCTCAGGAACGGAGATTTCATTATCCTGAAAGACTGTTTATTATTATAGTGTGGGAGGAACAAGAAGAAATTAATGGTGTTTTCTTAAAGTTCACTGCACTACATACATGGGAGGAGAATTAACAATGAATTATAAAAGCGTATTAATAAAGTTTAAGCTAACTCTAGGCTAACAGGGAAAGACACAAGCAGAAAAGTGATTCAGTGAATTGTAGACAAGCAGCACAGGCAGTTCATTCTCACCCGTATTACAGTAGCACAGCTTGAGCATAGGACCACCCACTTTAAGTTTGCAGATTGGAAGTGGAAGTAGGACAACCCACTGATAATGTCCTCATTTTAACATCACTTCCTGGAGTTCAAGGTCAACTAATCCCAGAAGTGGACAAGGCAAAACCGTCATCAGGATGGAAAGTGACTATAAGCAGTGTATAAAAGCAAAGTACTGGTCAGAATTCCTTCTTTTCATGGGATAAATGTGCCAAGGGCTGTGTGGTAGGACCTGAAGTTCACCTTACTCTATCTTCTCTTTGAATTTAACTGCTGGTCAAGTGTGACAAAAAAGAAGGATGAAGAACAATAAATGCTTGACTACATTTCCCAGAATCCCAGTAGAAATAATGGGTCAATTTTTAGACATCATTTGTTGTGCTAACAGGAAATAACAGGCCCTAGAAGTCTAAGGCCTGTATGGAAAGCTGCACTCGTGCCTAAGCAGAACTACGCAAGTGTTATAATTTCAAAAGTTCTTTTCAAAAGGTAATAATTACAATTCACATCAAAAAGGCACCAAAATAACATAAAGAATTGAAATATATTATTTGGAATACCCAATCTATGTTAATTATCCGGGTTTCAGTATCAGAAACACTTCATATATGTACATATTGCTGTATATTGGTATCTAACCCCATCCTTCTGGTGATGTTTAGCCTAGGCTATAATGTCACAAATCCGTATCCACTCAGTGCACTATAGGCGACCAGGAGTTGTTTCTGTTCACTTCGGAACACACAACAAAACATTCTGCAGTGATACCACCTTGCCAGCAGTAAAGATGTTGCCACATGTAATACATATAAGAATGTAAATCAAGTAATATTGTAAAAATAAGCAATATTAAGTTCCTCTATAAACTTCCCAGGGTGGTGGGACTGTGCAATGCCCTACTGGCTCACAGGGCTGGCCCTCCCTGTCACACGGTGAGATATTCTGTACGTTTTATAAAGCTGGTATAAAAACAGAATCAGGTATTTATACTGGCTTAATCATTCTCTATGGAATACCTAACTGCATCAAAGGGAGTTGTATTGCATCTTCTTGCAGTTCAGTTTCAGATGCCAAACTCCATCAAAGAGATTAATAGCTCACAGCTTTCATAAATGTAGCTTCTTATGTGACTCCAGGAATAATAATATAACTAGTAGGATTAGTATGCCAGCACTATTTGTTTTTGAAAGCGAAACAGCACTCTTTTATTTCCATCATTAAGATTATGTGCAGCATAGCAGGTCTACTAACAGGTAGACGTCTCCATGCCTAACTTCTTTTAGGCCTCACAGGCCAAGTAGCCTTTTTTGAGTCTCTTAATGGTACTTTAAAAACATTTCAGTTATAATGAAGTCAGGTAAAATAAGCAAAGCAGGCAATTTGGGCGCCACCTTAGACCCTAATAAATAGCAGGTGCTGGGACACTTCAGTGGCAATATTGCAATAGGCGCCTACCGCGGCACCTGAAAAATTACATTTTTTCTTCTTGCTGCCATCGTTGGGGGTGTTGGGGTGGACACGATTGGTGGTGGGTGGGTTAAGGTTAGGTGCGTGGGGGGCGGTTAGGAATCAGGTAGGAAGTTTGTCGGGGGAGGTCAGGGTTAGGCGTCAGGTTAGAGGTTTGTGCGGGGCGGGAGGTTTAGGGTTAGGCGTCAAGTAGGGAGTTCGTGGAAGGGGGTTTAGGGTTAGGCATCAGATATGAAGTTTGTGTGAGTTTTCGGGTGGGTTTAGGGTTAGGTGTCAGGAAGTTTGTGCAGGGGACGTTAGGGGCAGGGGTCGGGATCTGTGTGAGAGTAGGGTTAGGTTTAGCCATAATAACATTTTTCAATATATACAAAATAAGCAGCCTGTCTGAAAATATTCCATATGGATTTGTGTTCAAATTTGAGGTTCCTGAGCTCTGCACCTACCTGGCCTAAGTTTATGTCCCAGTCCCACTGAAAACGATACGCCTATTTTTAAAAGTGCGTTATTCAAATACATAATGTAGTGTTGAACTAGTCTTGCAAATTTCCCCAAGTGTGTCAGTGCTGCTCATTATGGGGTGGAGTATCGTGTACATGCAAGAAGGGTGCCAGGGGAATTTGAGCGCTGGAAATAGGCTCTAATAGAATATCAGTAAAATTACCAATAATCTACTATTGGTAATTTTGGTAGTAAAGTAATAGTACATTTTACCAATATTTTACTAACATGAAACCTAACCCTAGAGCTCCCCCTCTACCGATGCCTAATCCTAACTGGTTATGATGTGTGTCTAGGATGTCTGAATCACAGGGATTGCTAGACAGAAAGGTAAAGGTGTTAACTAATAAAAACTCTAGCATTTAAAAAAAAGTGCTGTACCATCTCAAGGACCCTTTTCCTTGCAAAGCAGTCCTATTTCACCTCACTTATCCTTTCAGAGTCCCATAATCCTAAACAACTTTTTAACACTTTTCCCTACTCCGTTCCCCACCTTCTCTTCCTTTATCCCTGCTCTAACCAATTTTTTCAGCCTCTCCATATTAATTGGCATTTTCCTTTCCTAATTTAAACAATTAATCATAACACCACTAATCAAAAAACCTTCTTTGGACCCTGCAGCCCTCTCTAATTCTTGGCCAGTCTCACATCTTCATCTTACTTTCAAACTGCCGGAATGATACATCTATTCAAAACTGTCTGACTCTCTCTACTAACTCCTTGTTAGACATCTTCCAGTCTGGCTTCCAATATCACCATTCCACTGAAACAGTCCTTACCAGAGTTCCAAACGACCTCCTCATTGCAAAATCCAAAGGCTAATTTTCTATACTAATATTCCTTGAACTTTCCTCTGCCTTTCACACTCTCAATCACTCTCTGCTTCTCCAGACACTCTCATCACTGTCAAGGGCCTAGCACATTCTTGGATTAGCTCCAGGTAGTCTTGATGCTCTTTCACTGTCTCCTATTCCAACACTAACTCCTCTCAACCCTCCTTATCTGTTGGTGTACCACAAAGCTCTGTTCTAGGACTCCTTGTCTTTTTCATTTAAACTTATGGCCTAGGACAATTAATACGCCCTTTTGGTTTTCAGTTTGGTTTACTGATGACACTCAAATCTAACTCAGCTCTTGACTGCTCTACAAAGTATCTGGAGTCCCTGACTGTCTCTTATTTCTACATTCATGTCCCCCCGTTAACTCAAACTTAACATGAACAAAACACTTCTCTCCGCTTCCCCACCTATAGTTACAATTAATGTAGAAAATACCCCATTAAGCTCATCTCAACCTCAACTCCTAAAGCTCGGGGTAACTCAGGAATCTGAGCTCTCATTTCAAGCACACATTTACACATTAACAATTTCTTGCTACTCACATCTAAAAAATATTTCCAGAATTCGTCTCTTCCTTATACAGGAGGCTACTAAAATTATTCTACATGCTCTAATCATGTCTCTTCTTGGTTACTGTAATACCCGTCTCTGTGGCCTACCAAAAAAACAGACTGGCACCTCTTAGTTTCTACTGAACTCTGCTGCTCATCTCCCCCACCTCTCCTCCCCCTCCCCTGATACTGCCACTCTCTGCAAATCCCTCCATTGGCTACCAATCACCTAGAGTACTTTGTTCAGCGGTGGGCTGAAATTTCGCATATAAATTCGCAATTACACATCGTAATCATAATGCAAACTTTCAGGGAAAATCGTTATTAATTTTGTATGTAAGAGTAATATTTCATAATTTTCGCCTCGTGTAGATCCAGCTTAAAGCTCACTGCCTCATCTACTAAATCCTTTGTCTACTCACTCAGTGTCTTGACCCTACTACCCTCTAGATCAGGGGTCTCAAACTCGCGGCCCGCGGGCCATTTGCGGCCCTCGATACAATATTTTGTTGCCCTCGCCAGCAAAAGCTTCCTTATAGTTCGCTTCAGTGCTCCCAAGTAATCTGCCGCATCCCCGCCGCTAGACGAGGGCTGCAGCGCCCCCAAATCGCCCGGGGGGCAATCCGACGGCATTTCCTGGAAGGGGCAGAGCTTTCAGCTTCAGCTCTGCCCCTCCTGACGTCAATCGCCGCACGGATCGCCGCCTCTCCCCGCCCCTCTCTGTGAAGGAAGAGTGAGAGGGGTGGGCAGAGGCAGCGATGCGCCGCGATTGTGAAATTCCTTATGCGGCCCAGCCTCATCCTGACTTTGCCTCCTGCGGCCCCCCAAGTAAATTGAGTTTGAGACCCCTGCTCTAGATTGTAAGCTCGCAAGGGCAGTGACCCCCCCCTTTTTGTTTCCTGTTTCTGTTCAATGTATCAAATGAACATCTTTCATTATTGGTGATGTTATTCAAACTACACATCATTTGTATGTATCAGTACTTGGCTGTCTTGATTATACAGTATGGTGAACTGCTCATGTATCTATGCTAGCCATTGTTGCATGCTTTGCACATTGTACAGAGCTACAAGATATGTTGGCGTTTGATAAATAAAAATAATAATAAGAAAGTTCACTGTGTTTTTACTACTACATTAAATGTCTGCCTTCAGTTTCAAACAGAATTTTATATACACAGGTGCATAGCCCACCACAGTATTATAAATCAATAAAAAATTCAGTTATTCTCTGGAGATGCATTTCTCCTGTCCAAAATACACTGAAAGTCTCATATATATGTATATTTGCTGTTTCCTATACTTTTAAGGACAACTAAAGTATATATGATATGGAGGTTGCCACATTTATTTCCTTTTGAACAATGCACATTGCCTGGCTATTCTGCTGATCCTCTACCTCTAATACTTTTAGTCATAGACCCTGAACAAGCATGCAGATTAGGCGTTTGACTTAAAGGGATACTGTAGGGGGGTCGGGGGAAAATGAGCTGAACTTACCCGAGGCTTCTAATGATCCCCCGCAGACATCCTGTGTTGGCGCAGCCACTCCCCAATGCTCCGGCCCCGCCTCCGGTTCACTTCTGGAATTTCTGACTTCAAAGTCAGAAAACCACTGCACCTGCGTTGCCGTGTCCTCGCTCCCGCTGATGTCACCAGGAGTGTACTGCGCAGACACAGACCATACTGGGCCTGCGCTGTGCGCTCTTGATGACATCAGCGTGACCGAGGACACGGCAACGCAGGCGCAGTGGTTTTCTGACTTTAAAGTCAGAAATTCCAGAAGTGAACTGGAGGCGGGGCCGGAGCATTGGGGAGTGGCTGCGCCAACACAGGATGTCTGCGGGGGACCATTAGAAGCCCCGGGTAAGTTCAGCTCATTTTCCCCCGACCCCCCTACAGTATCCCTTTAAGCTTGACTGCATTTGCTGCATGTTTGTTTCAGGTTTGTGATTCAAACACTACTGATGCAGGAAGGCTCAGCAGGAGGCCAGGCAACTGGTATTGTCTCAAAGGAAATTAATATGGCAGTGTCCAAATCCTTCTCATTTCAGTTGTCCTTTAAAGGATACATGTGAGCAGTAAAAAAAAAAAATTCCCATGCCGCTGTTCCGCTGTCAGCCAGGGCTCCCGGTCTCCCCTCCGATAGATCACGATCTGCGGCCAAGTTGGAATCTTCTGCACAGGTGTGGGTGCTCAGTGCTTCTCTCGCCATCCAGGAACCAGGAGCGTTCTGCGCTTGCACAGTTTAGTTCTCACTGAACTGCGCAAGTGCAACGTGCTCACGGTGCCTGGAGCGTGATGACAAGAGATGCACAGCGTGCCCGCACCTGTGCATAAGATCTCGACCTAGCCGCAAGTCATAATCTACTAGAGGAGAGACTGGGAGCCCTGGCCAACAGCGGAACAGTGGTGTGAGACCTTACACACTTCTAGGGGCTGTATGAAGCCCCAGGTGAATAAAACGTTTTTTTTCTTTACTGCTCAGACGTATCCTTTAACCACTTCAGCCTTCAGTGTATTTTCACCGTATGCATCTGAGCAATTTTCACATTTCAGCATTCCTCCCATTCATTTGCCAATAACTTTATCACTAATTATCACAACAAAATAATCTATATCTTGTTTTTTCCGCCACCAACTAGGCTTTTTTTTGGGTGGTACATTTTGCTAATTATGTTTTTCTAAATGCATTTTAATGGGAATATTAAGGAAAAAATGGAAAAAACGAATTTCTCAATTTTTGGCCAGTAAGTTTTAAAATAATATATTCTACCATAATAAAATCCCACACATTTTATTTTCCCATTTGTCCCTGTTATTACACCATTTAAATTATGTCCCTATCCCAATTTATGGCGCCAATATTTTATTTGGAAATAAAGGTGTATTTTCTTTCAGTTTTGCATCCATTACTATTTACAAGCCCAAATTTGAAAAATAATAGTAATATACCCTCTTGAGTTGCATATAAATAAGTTCTGTCCCTAAGGTAACTATTTAAGTTTTTTTTTTTAATCCTATTTGTATTTTATTTTTATTATGTAGGTATTTTTGGGAGAGGGTGGGAAGTAAGGAATTAAGTTTAAATTATGTGTAGGTCTGTTTAATAAAATGAATGTATGTAAGTGTAATTTTACTATTTGGCCACAAGATGTACCACGGAAACTATTAAGTGGTTAAGTGACCAACTGTGACATATTCAAATTCATTGGAAGCCAAATTTGCACACAATTAATGTGAAGCAATGGTAGTTCAATAACAGGCGCGGAGCTAGGGGGGTCGGGGTAGGTCAAGTGCCCCCGGGCGCCGGGTCCCTAAGGGCGCCCAGCTGAGCTGATTTTTTTTTTTTTCTGCGGAGGGGAGCAGCGCAGAGAAGAGAAGAGGGAGAGCTATGCGGACGGTGGAGAAGGGGGCCATCTCCCCCCCTTCTCTCACCTTAGGGCTCTCCCTCCCTCCATCGCTGTCCCCTCCATTATTGTCCGGGTGCGGGCGCAGCGGGCGGGACTCACCTCCGTCTCGCTCCAGCGCCGGCCGGAAGTTCGGATCCCGCAGCCGCTGCTCTGGTCTGGACTAGACCAGAGTAGCGGCAGATCCATCCGCGCTGCGACGAGACGGAGGTAAGTTCCGCCCGCCGCTGCCAGCAGCACCCGGACATTAATGGAGGGGACAGCGATGGAGGGAGGGAGAGCAGCTCTTCTCTGCGCTGCTCCCCTCCTGCTGGGGAGGCAGGGAGGGGGACACCTGGCTACCTACTCTGGGCATATATACCCCTGGCTACATCTACTGGGCATATATACCCCTGGCTACATCTACTGGGCATATATACCCCCTGGCTACATCTACTGGGCATATATACCCCTGGCTACATCTACTGGGCACATATACCCCTGGCTACATCTACTGGGCACATATACCCCTGGCTACATCTACTGGGCATATATACCCCTGGCTACATCTACTGGGCATATATACCCCTGGCTACATCTACTGGGCATATATACCCCTGGCTACATATACTGGGCATATATACCCCCTGGCTACATCTACTGGGCATATATACCCCTGGCTACATCTACTGGGCATATATACCCCTGGCTACATCTACTGGGCATATATACCCCTGGCTACATCTACTGGGCATATATACCCCTGGCTACATCTACTGGGCATATATACCCCTGGCTACATCTACTGGGCATATATACCCCTGGCTACATCTACTGGGCATATATACCCCTGGCTACATCTACTGGGCATATATACCCCTGGCTACATCTACTGGGCATATATACCCCCTGGCTACATCTACTGGGCATATATACCCCTGGCTACATCTACTGGGCATATATACCCCTGGCTACATCTACTGGGCATATATACCCCTGGCTACATCTACTGGGCATATATACCCCCTGGCTACATATACTGGGCATATATACCCCCTGGCTACATATACTGGGCATATATACCCCTGGCTACATATACTGGGCATATATACCCCCTGGCTACATATACTGGGCATATATACCCCCTGGCTACATCTACTGGGCATATATACCCCTGGCTACATCTACTGGGCATATATACCCCTGGCTACATCTACTGGGCATATATACCCCTGGCTACATCTACTGGGCATATATACCCCTGGCTACATCTACTGGGCATATATACCCCTGGCTACATCTACTGGGCATATATACCCCTGGCTACATCTACTGGGCATATATACCCCTGGCTACATCTACTGGGCAGATATACCCCTGGCTACATCTACTGGGCATATATACCCCCTGGCTACATCTACTGGGCATATATACCCCTGGCTACATCTACTGGGCATATATACCCCTGGCTACATCTACTGGGCATATATACCCCTGGCTACATCTACTGGGCATATATACCCCTGGCTACATCTACTGGGCATATATACCCCCTGGCTACATATACTGGGCATATATACCCCCTGGCTACATATACTGGGCATATATACCCCTGGCTACATATACTGGGCATATATACCCCCTGGCTACATATACTGGGCATATATACCCCCTGGCTACATCTACTGGGCATATATACCCCTGGCTACATCTACTGGGCATATATACCCCTGGCTACATCTACTGGGCATATATACCCCCTGGCTACATCTACTGGGCATATATACCCCCTGGCTACATATACTGGGCATATATACCCCCTGGCTACATATACTGGGCATATATACCCCCTGGCTACATATACTGGGCATATATACCCCCTGGCTACATGGACTGGGCATATATACCCCCTGGCTACATATACTGGGCATATATACCCCTGGCTACATATACTGGGCATATATACCCCCTGGCTACATGGACTGGGCATATATACCCCCTGGCTACATGGACTGGGCATATATACCCCCTGGCTACATATACTGGGCATATATACCCCTGGCTACCTACTCTGGGCATATATACCCCTGGCTACATATACTGGGCATATATACCCCTGGCTACATATACTGGGCATATATACCCCCTGGCTACATGGACTGGGCATATATACCCCCTGGCTACATATACTGGGCATATATACCCCTGGCTACATATACTGGGCATATATACCCCCTGGCTACATGGACTGGGCATATATACCCCCTGGCTACATATACTGGGCATATATACCCCTGGCTACATATACTGGGCATATATACCCCCTGGCTACATATACTGGGCATATATACCCCCTGGCTACATATACTGGGCATATATACCCCTGGCTACATATACTGGGCATATATACCCCCTGGCTACATGGACTGGGCATATATACCCCCTGGCTACATATACTGGGCATATATACCCCTGGCTACCTACTCTGGGCATATATACCCCTGGCTACATATACTGGGCATATATACCCCCTGGCTACATATACTGGGCATATATACCCCCTGGCTACATAAACTGGGCATATATACCCCCTGGCTACATATACTGGGCATATATACCCCCTGGCTACATATACTGGGCATATATACCCCCTGGCTACATGGACTGGGCATATATACCCCTGGCTACATATACTGGGCACATATACGCCTGACTATATATACTGGACACATATTATTCTCCTGGCTACATATGCTGGGCATATATACCCCTGGCTACATATACTGGGCACATATACCTCTGGCTACATATACTGGGCACACATATCCCTGCCTACATATACTGGGCACATATACCCCTGGCTACCTGTTCTGTGGACATCTCTACCCCTGGCTACCTGTTCTGGGGACATCTATACCGCTGGCCACCTATTCTGGGGACATCTATACCGCTGGCCACCTATTCTGGAGACATCTATACTGCTGGCCACCTATTCTGGGGACCAGGGGTGCCTTTAGTCATTTTGTCACTCCAAGCGAGAAAACCTGTGGCGCCCCCCCCCCCCCCAAGCCCCTCCCCCCAGGAAAATAATCATAATGCAGCATCGTTTCACCAGAAAATAATCATAATGCGGCAGTGTTTCATCAGAAAATAATAGTAATTATCGTAATTCAGAATCATAATTCACCAGAAAATAATCGTAATGTGGCAGTGTTTCACCAGAAAATACACTTATTGCAGCAGCAGTTCACCGGAAAATATTCGTAAGGTGGCAGCGTTTCACCAGAAAATACACTTATTGCAGCAGCATTTCACCAGAAATTAATCATAGGGCAGCAGCGTTTCACCTGAAAATAATCGTAATGCAGAAGCGTTTAACCAGAAAATACACGTAATCCGAGCTGAGGGAAAGAGTAGAGAGGGAGAGGCAGCATAAGATGTAAGAGGGGGGTAGAGGAACAGAGAGGGGGAGGGATAGACAGCATAAGATGGAAGAGGGTGCAGAGAAACAGAGGGGAGAGGGAGAGACAGCATAAGATGGAAGAGAGAGGAACAGAGAGGGGTAGAGACAGCATAAGATGGAAGAGGGGGCAGAGGAACAGAGAGGGGAGAGGGAGAGACAGCACAGCACTAAAGCACAGGTTTACAGCTTTACCAGCCTACAGCCTAACCAGCTTTCAAAGAAAACTCTAGAATCAAAAGAGCAGGGCACATTCTAGCAGTTATAACAGTACTGGGAGTCTGCACACAGGACAGGAAGTGTTCTTAGCAGCCTGCCTGCATACCTTCTCTTCTGCCTGTGCATGCAGCTTATCATCTGGAGCAGAAACTTCCCTTCTCCCGGGCTGTGTTGCTGTCTTGTGCGGGGGCGGGGCTCCAACACGGACACATCACATTCTTCTCTCTGTGACTGCATCTGTCCCCTGGCTGTCTCGCTCCAGTGTCTGTGTGCAGCCAGTGACACAGGTGGAGGGTCAGACTGTCAGGGGCATAAGCTGGCTGGCCGCTGGCTCCTGGTTTGACTGGCGTGGGGCGGAGTTAAAGGCTGGGCCACACGAGGTAAACACTTTACCTGTGTGGCTACTGAGAAGAAGGGGCACGGCTTTAAAGAAGGAGCCCGGCAGAGAAGAGCAGTATTAGTTGCTCTATTGGCTGGGGAGAAGTGGAGGTGGAGGCATTGCTGAGCACATGGTAGCGTGCCGAGCACCGGGGACTGAGTCGGGAGGTAATATAATATTAAAAAAAAACATGGTCACGGTAGCAGAGGTGGGGGAATGCGCCTCACCACCTCATGGCGCCTCACCACCTCATGGCGCCCCAGGCAACCGCCTATACTTGCCTGGTGGGTGAGACGCCCCTGCTGGGGACAACTATAGACCTGGGGCTACCTATTTTTGGGTAACCACGTCAGATTGAGTGTATTTTGGAGAAATGCTGCCAGGTGAGAGGTGTCTACCATACTAAGGGGGCATTCTACCTACTTATGTGAAATGCTGTCTATTTATGTGACTCATGACTGCTGAATTTGTCTTGTTGGGGGCCTCATGGTTACTGAATTTGTCTTGTTGGGGGCCTCATGATTTGTTGGGGGCCTCAAGATCGCTGAATTTGTCTTGTTGGGGGCCTCATGATTGCTGAATTTGTCTTGTTGGGGGCCTCATGATTGCTAAATTTGTCTTGTTGGGGGCCTCATGATTGCGGAGTTGGTTATGTTGGGGGTCTCATGATTGCTGAATTTGTCTTGATGGGGGGGGCTCATGATTGCTGAATTTGTCTTGGAACATGCTGGAAGGTACATACTGAGGGAGGGTGGGTGAGCGTGAGCCTGCTAACCTCCATATAAATTTGGCTCCACCCATAACCACGCCCACATTTATTATGTGACCACGCCCCTTTTTGGCGCGCTTTGGGGGGCGCATTAATAGTCTTTGTCCCCGGGCGCTGAAAACCCTAGCTACGCCTCTGTTCAATAAGTACCACTTACACAAAATATGCCCATTTATACAAGAGCCCTGGTTTTGTTTTAGTGCAAGCTACATCCACACCCTGGGCTGCATTATCAAAACTGGGGTAAAAATGGAACTATTCACTTAATGCAGCCAATCAGGCTCCCCCTTTCCAAGGAGACAAAAGACAACTAGCTGGCTGCTATAAATATCAGTCTTGTTCTAGTTTTCTTTGATCCAGTTCTTATGAATCACCCACACCAAAACCTATTTCTACTCATTTTCCAGTCCACGTGTTGCATTGTTAATAATAATAATGTCCCTGAACCGTAGACATTTTCTTTTAACCTAACTAAGGGGTACATCTGTTTATTGTGTGTTTTAAGCAAAAGGAAACAGGCAAGGTTGTGATTATGTAGCACATTTGCATTAATGCAAAATGAAAAGCTGTGTATTTTGACAGGAAATGAATGGCTGTGTGTAAGGCACGCCATCCTATAATATGTAAAACCATTAGTAACCGTATGTATTACAATCTGCATACCAGTTGGAACACACCTAGCATCACTAACAATCTACTAGGCACTAGGGAGAAGGGATATCACTAAATACAAATTAATGAGTTTCTATCTAACTATTGAGTTTCTATTTTTAATATGGATGGGTAACTGAATATCCAGCATGTTTATGTCTGAATATGGTCTAATTTTGTTAAAGGAATTCTGTAGGGCAGGAGTATGGAAGCCGCCATCTTTACTACCTGTTGCTAGCTGTCACACTGCTCTTTTAGCTTCAGTATAGTTTCTGTGTGTTACTGGAGACTGTGGAAGTAAAACTCCTTAGCTGCATACACTACATGCAGCAATTTACAAGGAAGTAAGCAATGGCATCCTCTATATTCCTTCAACTCATATGTCCAACTGGCCATGGAGGTGTGTGTGTGTGGGAGGGGGGGGAGGGTTGATGCACTTTACTGGACATTTGATTTATTATTACTACCTGGCAATTAGTCCTATCTGCAAGCCAGCGTTCCTCCTAGCACAGCCTCATGCCTACTGCTAATGAGAATGAGACTTCTTTGGGTATTTCCTGCAGTGGTGGGGTTTCTGGTAATGGTTTCTGGCGATATCCAATAACTCTCATAATTGAGCAATAAGATAAACACAAGGGACACAGCTAATGAGATCAGCGATCCCTTAGGAGAGACCTCACCCAGTTGTTGGTTAAATACATGGGGAGTTGTTGTAATCTTTTATCTTTTCCTGACCTTGATGGAAGACTTCATGATTCTTCTTCAGGACTCCTATGGTGATGTACCAAAAAATTCCCATCTTAACTCAGTATAAAATTTCTTGTCTTGTCCTAAACATTTATACTAGCATGTATGCAGTTTTACTCGGCATCCCCCATATAGAAAAGCTCCAATTGTAAAAGACTGTCTAAATGTTTACATCTTTATATTCACTGGTACCTAAATGTTTCAGCTAAGATAATGTCCTGTTTGGATCCTTGTCAGTTACTAGCTTTGGACTTCTACATCCCTGCAGGGGCCTGGTTTTTCACAGTGTCCCATAGGAGAGGGTGTGGGACTCTCACCGCTCACTCCCTTCCTTAGCTACTGATTGGAGGGAAGGCGAGCTCCTACAGCCATGGACCACTTCCCAGTATGTCAAATGGTAAAGAAGTGTAGTTATGGCAATATGATGCAGGGACAAGGCAATTAGCAAGTGACATGGAGGACCTTACATGCAGCTCAATGGGTGGTAGTGGGGTAGAAGTCAAGATAGCTCTGTTCTGAGCTAAAGAAGCTTGGATGGCTTTAGATTCATGGCTGTCAAAAGGCTCAAGGTTGAAGACTCTCAGAGGGGAGAATAAGGGTGTTTTCAAGGATGAAGGATTAGGTTACCTGGGGAGGACGTTTCTATTGCAGCAATGTTATAGTCCGCTTCCTGCGCCCAGGTCATTCGGGGTTCCCGTGATTGCTGGACCCCAAATTACTTCTCCCTACGAGTTGCTACAGCTCGGACGGGGAATAGTTTTTACTGCCGCCGTGAGTTTGGAAACATTTTGTCTCTGAAAATATTGTTGCAGGCCACTATGAAGATCCAAGTGGTTAATTTTTTTGGAGGGATGGAGAAATATAATGTACACTGGAGGGGAAATAATTATGTGTAGCAGCAATCTAGATCTGAAAGAAGATGGTTTTTTTCTCGACACATTACAGCCTAAAGAAGTAAGTATAGAAATTGCTGTTTATTGCTTTATGTATTGTTCTTAGCCTCGAATTTCACTTTTCAGCCACTAGATGGCTCGCTACTAAGTTTTGTAAATACATTTTCTATGGATTTTTTTTTCCGAGTTTTAAATGGTCGTTTGCAGACATATCTTGTATTTTTCTGTTCAATATAAAAAGTGCCTTTTTGACAGGTGAAAACAATGTTATTTTAAAGAACACCTGAACTGAGAAGGATATGAAGGATGTCATTTTTATTTAATTTGATCAATACAGTTGCCTGGTTGTCCTAATCCTCTGCCTCTCTAATACTTTTATCTATACACCCTTAACAAGCATGCAGATCAGATGTTTCTGACTTCATGCGGACTTGTCTTCATAGTGGCTAAGGAATTCACTACTTGCATGTTTAGGGAGATCGGCCTGTCAAATAAGCTGTTATCAGCAAGTGTGAATCAGGGCTGTGAGCTGTACCAGGGCTTTGTGATCCATTTTCATATACTGAAGCTTAACCCTTTATGTCAGGGGTCTCAAACTCACGGCCCGAGGGCCATTTGTGGCCCTCGATGCAATATTTTATGGCCCTCGCCGGCAAAAGCTTCCTTATAGTTCGCTTCAGTGCTCCCAAGTAATCCGCCGCATCCCCGCCACTAAACGAGGGCTGCAGAGCCCCCAAATCGCCCGGGGGGCAATCCGCCGGCATTTCCTGGAAGGGGCAGAGCTTTCAGCTTCAGCTCTGCCCCTCCTGGCGTCAATTGTGGGGCAGCACGGTGGCATAGTGGTTAGCTCTCTCGCCTTGCAGCGAGTCCCTGGTTCGAATCCCGGCCAGGGCACTATCTGCAAAGAGTTTGTATGTTCTCTCCGTGTCTGCGTGAGTTTCCTCCGGGCACTCCGGTTTCCTCCCACATTCCAAAAACATACAGATAAGTTAATTGGCTCCCCCTAAAATTGGCCCTAGACTACAGTACTTACACTACATAATATAGACATATGGCAATGGTAGGGATTAGATTGTGAGCTCCTTTGAGGGACAGTTAGTGACAATATATATATATATATATATATATATATATATATATATATATATATATATATACACTGTACAGCGCTGCATAATATGTCGGCGCTAGATAAATACTAAATAATAATAATAATTGCCGCACGGCTCGCCGCCTCTCCCCACCCATCTCTGTGAAGGAAGAGTGAGAGAGGGGCGGGCAGAGGTGGCGATGCGCCGCAATTGTGAAATTCCTTATGCGGCCCGGCCTCATCCTGACTTTGCCTCCTGCGGCCCCCAGGTAAATTGAGTTTGAGACCCCTGCTTTATGTGCTCCCAGGAATGTGTAGGAAGTTAACACCCCAGGGTTTTTTTTTTTAGGATTTCCATTAAATTTTAATAAGAATTTTCCCCCTAAAGGTTATCATGCAGTAACTTATCTTTAAAAGCAGAGAGGAAGTTCTGATTTCTGTTTCACTTTAAGTTTGACTGGGTCAGTTGCATGCTTTTTTTAAGTGTGTGATCCATATACTATTCAAGCCTGAGAGATCAGCAGGACTGCCAGGCAACTGGTATTGTTTAAAAGGAATAAAAAATATGGTAGCCTCCATATCCCTCTCAGTTCAGGTGTCCTTTAAATCATTTCATTTCATGTTCAGCTTTTGTTAATTAGTATCCAAAGAAAATGAGCCACAATACTATCTTGGGCAGAGCCATTTTAGTTTTAACCTGCACTGTGCTCTAAGCAAGACACGACACAGAACAATTTATATTGTGCTTTTCTTCTGGTGGACTCAAAGGGCATCAGGGCTGCATTTAGGGCGCACTCCATGGGCAACCAGGATTATTAGGGAGCTTTGTCCAAAGACTACTTACTGTTTTACATACTGACTAGAGTCAGGATTCGAGCCCTGGTCAAAGGCTTAAAGTGTATGCGAGATGGTACAGGGGCCCTTATTTATACTTACCTGTGGCTTCCTCCAGCCCCATGAGCACTGTGGCTCCCTCGCCATGCTCCTTGGCCCCACCATTCTGGCGCTACGACTCCTGGTAATATAGTCAGTCGCTGCCAGTCATGTGCTTCTGCACATGCACAGCTCGGCCGCGCACAACCCCGTCATGCTCCTGTCCCCTGGAGTGTTTTGCGCCTGTGCAGTAGTATTGCACAGGTGTAGAATGCTCCAGGGGATGTGAGTGTGACAAGGAGTGCACGCTAGGCTGAGCTGCATGCGCAGATGACCTTGACTGCCCGGATTAACAGGAGTAAGGGGCGGCAGAACGGAGGGGACGAGGAGGTCAGCAAGGGAGGCTACAGTTCTCATGGTGCTGAAGGAAGCCCCGAGTAAGTATAAATAAGGGCTAGTGAACCATAAGAGATTTATCGTAAAGTATAAAGTTTTGAGGGTTGAGTTGTATTCTACTGTATTTTCGAAAAGTGTCCATTTTCAATGACTGGAATTGTTAAAGTTTTTTAATATGAATTAGCTGGCAAGTCTTTTTCATATTTTATGTGGTGAACATGTGGTGGTTATACATCTGCCAATTTTGTGGCTGATCAACTATCCAATTCAATACTTATTATTATATTGGGTGAAAACTGGGGCTGCAATAAGCAAGTCTGATCAATGAATTTACCTATTTCAGGCCAAAATCTGTTGGATGTAATGATCGGACATGTTGGGAAATCTCTCAGTCAATCTTGGTCAAATGGTTACGAGGTGGTAACAGCGTGGGATATCGCAACAGATGAATACAACAGAACCACTGGCTGCTGTCCCCTCAAATGTTTTATGTGCCCCTGGTGCAGTTCACTAAAATATCTCACCTGTCCGCTGCCACCGCAAGTCCACCTGCTCTTCTTCTGCATATTCGGGTCCCATGTGGCTTTCGCACACAGCACTGTCGCGCATGTGACGTCACACACGTCACATGCTATACAAGGCAGCCACATAGGATGTAAATGTGGAAGAAAAGCAGGTAGACCCACAGTGGAAGCAGACAGGTGAGATATTTTAATGCCTGGCACATATAACATTTGGGAGGGGGGGGGGGGCAGGTCGAGTCCTGAAAGACTTCATGTTGAATATGATCGGGAATCAGTCTGCAGTGTATGTGCAGCCAACAGATCTATCTCTGATCAGATTCAATCTGAGAGAGAACTGTCTCTTGGTTGATCTGCCCATACATAGCATAGCTGATGCATGAGCACCATCAGATGGCTTCTAGCAATTGCAAAAGACTTTCAGAAACAAGCAGGTAAGCAGAAGTTCAAGATGAGAGTCCAAAAGAAGACCAAAATGGGGGACCCAGAGAGGAATCCTAAAAACGTCTATCAACATTAGAAAGAAAAAAACAAATACAAACCCAACATTTTTTTATTGACTCATTTATGCCTGGTACACACAATGCATTTTTCTTATCAGATCAACAAGACATTTCCCATCATTCGATTTATTTCGGCAACAGGGATGGTGTGCGTCTGACGTTCAGACTACATGTGCTGCGCAGCAGTGCATTGCACTATTGCATTGCTGCATTCATTTTTCAGAAAAACGCAATGCTGACCAATTCATTGTAGTGAATGAGATCAACATTGCAATGCACAGCAGCGCAGATGGCAAATCACACGGTCGCAGGGCCATCTGCACTTGCAAGTGTGATTGAGTCCTAAGGGAACTGCCACAAAGACCCCACCCCATACTCTGCACCTGGGATTCAGGTGCTTATCTAATTGCTCTGTTAATGGGGCAATCAGATGTTAATATCAACTTTGACTTGTCATCACTGGCCACATTACTGGGCGTAATGTGTTCTAAGGGCTCCTGTACCCACCTGCAGTAGGCATTTTGCTTTGTGAGGGAGCAATATTTGCCCTCTTCTCATGCAAGGCTCTAGCCTACGGCTGACAGATATAACAAGCTGGTATTATGAGCAGGGGTAACCTGTATGTTCATTGTCTGTTTCTGTGCTCAGCACCAGCCATTATGGATATAGGTTAGGGCCAATATAACTCCAGAGGGCAACCGTGTGTTTTACTCTTATCACTTTAAATCCCCTAACCCCCCTCCCCCCCAAATGAAAAAAAAAAAACAATACCAAGATGAACATAAGTTTATTATTTGACAAAAGCATTTGCATTAAGGCCCCTTTTACACTAGGCCTGTTTCACTGCTGGGTAACACAACAGTGTATGGGGCCTGGCACACTTATCCCATCATGACGCGCTGGAAGTTCCCGTTTGGCCTCCAATCTATCGCAAAGTCAACAACAAATTACCGTTGGAATGACGATAATACGTCGAGGAACCCCAGTGACGTACTTCCTGTCCAGCAGGGAGTATGTTACTGAGTGAGGGGTGGCGACGGTTGGTGAAGGGGTTGTAGGGGGGGGGGATGCGCTTTGTATATGACCCTGTAAGTGCTCCCTGCTGCTGGGTTATATGAATGTGGTATTTGGCATTGGGGTGCAATGGGGTGCAAAACGAGCCTAAGAGTCCCCACACAGTATAAATGTTTCAGAAGTGATCTGAAATATTGTAACATTATATACATTGCAGTTATCTTGATTAATAATCATGGTGAGGAATATAAATACATCTTGTAAACGTCACTCACCCAGAGCGAAGGTTGCAGGATCTGACACACGATTTGCCTCGACTGAAGTATTTACAGGACAGACACTGGTCAGGTCCGGATCCCCAACAACCAGACGTAGAGCAAAGAGGATGACACATCATTCCCTCCACAGCTGAAAACAAACAGCAAGAGAAGCAGGCTTTAATAGCTGAAAACCATGGGTTCCTATAGAAGCAAGGTAACAAGCTGCCTCTTCAGCCTTGAGACTGTGTCGGTAACCACCATTACACTGTAAATTAAACCTAGACGTATATGAAGAAAATATGCCAATTAGGCTGTGGAGATTAATTAGCCTAATGAACTGGAAGGCTCTACACGCCACCCTACATGCTTTGTTTACTCCCAGGATGCCATGGCGTAAGCAGTATCTTGGCCATTAAGTCCCACGCGCTTTTAAACCACATACTTTAGAAACGGATAGGGGCTATAGACTTCATTAATGAGGCATTAGAATACAATATTATAAGAGAATAATGTGTAATCTAGATACAAGTTGGCTCTAATTAGCTGTTAAGATGAAGATAAACAGGGATTGAAGGGTTAACCCAAGTACTTCATAAAGATGCAACATTAATGCAGTCATTGGAAAAATGTCACATCTTGTGAAAATACAGACTCTTGTATCGGCAGTAGGGACGCTTATTCGGATTCAGCGGAATTGAAATTTCCTCATTTTCAGTGAGAAATTTGCATTTCCAATCAGAAATCGGAAAAAGTAAATCAGAATTCCATGGAAATCCAATTTACTGCAACTTGGTGATATTAGCCCAATCACAATTAGCCCAATCACAGAACTCGTAAGCATAGGACCAGAGAATGCTAATTTTTTCCTGCAAAAATTGTATCACCACGGTAATTTTAGCCCAATCCCAAGGCTGATTTTACCTTTACCTATTTCCTTTTTCCTGATTTCCGTTTTTTGGGGGGTTTTTTTATTCATTTTCTGCATTCTCTGATGCAAAACATGTCTAATAAAATACTCCTTGAAAATTGTAGAATCAGAAAATGGAGAAATCGGCAATGGCAGAAACTGGATTTTCTGCGGAATCAGTAATGGGCATTTCCTACCATCCCTAATCGGCAGCACCCAGAGGCGCTCACTTCTGCATTTAGACCCATTGAGTTATACTCCTGTGTTGCCTGATGAAGCGGGACCACACCTGCGAAACATGTTGCAACTGTTCTTAGGAGTATGGGAATAAATTGTTTACAACTTTAGTCGACAGTACTTGTGTCTGTTTTGGGTTGGCTGGTCCACCACCGCATCCCGAACGTTTTAAACGTTTTTAGTGCTTTTTATCCTACTGGCGCCTCTGAACATCTCTACTAATCAGCAGCACAGTAGTGAAATTATACTGCAGTTTTTACAATATATCACTTACATTTGCAAAGGTGCAGTACATTATTGCAGAGGTATCCCTGCCACTGGAATAACTATTGCCGCTGGTATGTCCTGTATTATATACAACAGCTTGGCTTAAAAATACCATGTCTATCATGAAGCATGCAGAGGATATTGGCTTTCTTTGTAATGCTAAAAAAATCAATCCCTATCATGTGCACACAGAGATAAGCATTATGGAGGCTTATCTAAGCATAGCCTGATAGTAGTGGGAAAGATAACAAACCTTTGCATGGCGGTAATCCAGTACTTACTTAACACACACTGTTACTAGTTGCGCCAAATACTGAGAGAAAAAAGTATAGTGCGTGTAGCAGGAAAGGTAGACAGGCTGAGGGTGGCCATAAATAATTATTGTGGACAGCTCAACATCAAGTATATTTTGTCTTTCTGATTGAATCTGCCTGACATGTATTGTTTTTCTTAATTCTGGTCAATTCATCCTGATCCATTCTGAGGGCTGGATAAGATGGAAAAGCAATTGGATGTTGCGGTAAATCTTGATTGGCAGAGAATCAATGGCTTTGTAGTGCACGAGGCAGCTGAAGAACATAAAGAGTGATGTTTTATGATGACACAGAGTAAAATTACAGTACTCAGAGCATCACAACCTGATTTGTCCTTAAGTTAAATTGCTCAGGAGTTGATTAATACACAGCCACTTTAAAAGGGAACTATATAAAGCAGCATTTACTGTATCAGTGGCGGACAAAGCCAATGATGGGCCCCTGTGCAAAATAATTGAAGCGGGCCCCATGCGAGTGGGCGTGGTCATAACAGATCATGGTTGGATCCAAATAATGCCGATAAGATAAAAGTACATGAACCGGGGTCACATTCTGTAGGCGCTGTATTAATGTAGCATACATTTGAAACTTGTATATGACTGGGGCACAACTTATTATCATTGTTTCTCTGGAGTTTAAGAGATAAATACATGGAGAAAAGCCTAGAGGATAATGAGGCCCTAACTGGAGCAATTGCATGGGCCCTAGAAGACAAGGGCCCTATGTCCACCTCTGTACTGTATGTCTAAACCTAGGGGTGGCATGGTGGCTGGGTGGCGAGAACTCTCAGGATCTCAGGTTTTGAACTCTCTTCTTTGTAAGTTCTCCCTGTGTTTGTGTAGGTTTACTCCAAGTGCTCTGGTTTCCATTCACATTTCAAGAAAATACTGAAAAGTTAATTGGTTCCCCACCATAAAAGCAGAATACTAAAGCAGCTTGGGGTGACCCAAAACCACTAGGAAAGTATAGGGGACCAAAATAGACCAAAAATGATCGCAAATACCTTCTGTTTTAAGAAGGCAAAGCACAGTAAGCATTGCTTTTTTAGGAGGGGTTTTCAGTCTCTGTTCGTCCCCTATACTTTCCTAGTGGTTTTGGGTCATCCCGAGCTGCTTGGGTATTCTGTTCTTCTGGTCCAAGCCCTATCCATAGAGCCATATTAATCCCTGCCATGCACTGAGGAGGACCAACAGTCCTCCTCAGTGCATTAGCCATAGGCAAGCTATACTCCAGCAGTTCTGGATGTAGATCTGGCTTCTGGGGCATAAAGAGATAATTTGCATATTAGGCAATGGATACTTGTGTTTATGTTCTTGACAAAGGGCAGCCAACCCAAAAATGATCTAGAGGCATCATGCCCATGACCTTGTTCTGGAATAACATGCTAAATAATAGCTACCTTAAAGAGAACCCAAGGCGGATTTCTTAAATCTTAATAGGACAGTGCCCGGAGCGGGGGGGGGGGGGGGACTGGAAGCGGCTGCAGAAGAACACAGAGGCATGTCATTGTGCACAGAACACGCCTCTGTGTCCTTTCAAGATTTAAAAAATCTGCATTGGGTTTTCTTTAATGTGAATAACTGCTGACAGAATGTGCCTGAGCTAAAGTTGTCCAGATTAAGAGTTTTGAAAATACAATGACCTTAAAGGGCACCTGACTCAAGGCAAAGCTATGTAAGGCAAAGCTACGTAAGGCAAGCACAGAGGTGTGGTTATGCTGGATTGACATACCTCTGTGTGTTGTGTGTTCCTCCCATCGTTCCCCTTGGTCCACATAATCACTTCTTGAAAAATGTAACTTTAAGCTAAAGTCAAATTTTCAGTCAAGAAGAGGCAAGCTTGTTGTGATTCTCCCTCCATTCCCTCCTCTTCCCCACCTGTGATAGGAAGGAACATTGCTTCAAGCCTGCCTCTTTTTGTCTGAATATATGACTTGAGCCAAAAGTCAGATTTTTCAAAGAGTGATTGTGGGGACCAGGGAGAATGAAGAGAGGTTTGGCCAATGCACAGAGGTATGTGTATCCCACCTGAACATACCTCTGTGCTTAGCTTAGGTAGCTTTACCTTGGGTCAGGTATCCTTTAACTAACCCTTTAACAGCCAATTTATTTAGAGGCTTGCAAGTGCTCCAGTCCAATTTATTTTAATATATTTTTTTATCTCTTTCTTGTTCTATTTGCTTCTAGTAAGTACTGTTGCAATGTTTATTTATGCTCACTTGTGACTTGGGGGCAATGTGGGGCAATTATAGAGGGCTTCTGCTTTCAGTTTATATATTATCTGCTAGCAGAGAGTATTCCAAGAATATACAGCACAACGAGTTCTACCAACTGAGGTCAAGAGCAGCACACTTATATCAAACGAGATAACTTACACTATTGGAGCTGCTAATGGGTTAGGCGACAAGCCCTAATAAAGCGGTATAAAACCCTGACATAATATTCAATAAAAACATGTTTTCCTACTTTTTATATGCCATACGGGTAGCATATTTGCTTTTGTGCATAAGTAGTATTATTCATTTAGAAATTATACATTCCTAAAATACACTAATTTTACTCTGAGAGCTGACTTTGCATTTTATTTATAACTGCTTTATTCATCCTCTAACTTAATCAGAAAGCATCAGAAAGAATTTATTCTTGTCTCACTGTCTTTGTGAGACCCAGTGGTGTGAGAGAAGGCTTTGTTTACATTCCTGACTTGATACAATTAAACACTAGATAACATTATGTAAAGTTTCAGAAGCAGCCAGCTCTGCTAAAAGGGAGGCTTCTAAAGCCTGTGTTAACCCTTTGAATGCAGTTCTAGTAAAAAAAAGATGCTGTTTGTATATAATATGCTGTAAATAATCTATTAGAGCAAAGTAGAAATGCTGGGTTTCATTCCGCTTTAAGGACTGCCACTTTCTTTACTTATTAGAATTACAGGGTGGTGATCAACTACGGTGGAACCTTTTGTTTCTTTAATATAATACTTCTGCAAAGTCCTGCAGGAAATGTCAGTACTCAGTACCGTAAAAATTCACAACAAATGATCATATTTTTACAGTGAATTTTCAGAGAAGGAGCAATCTCTGTCTAAAGAGATATATGCCTCTAACAGACAGGTGCATGAGGAAGAATGACAAATAAATAGGGCCTCTGTGTCACCACAGATCCTCCTCAAGGTGTTTTGCAATCCCTTTAGGAAATAAGCTATTTCTTTTGTTCACATCTGGACACTCCTATCTTTCAGTATGACTTGACTGTGGGGTTAGAAAAAGAAAGTGTATCTAGACTTCTAACACTGGGACAAGCATTAGCTGCACTCCAAGGAAAGGAGGCAAAGTGTTAACTTTTTATGCAAAGTGATTTCAACACCTCCTCATATTATGGTGCTTTCATTAGGAGCTGATGTCAGTCAGAACCTAGAACCATTAATCTCATTTTGGACGGAGAGCGTTGGAGGCAATGCATGCAGGCATCCTGACTTACCTTTCCAACCATTATGATATATTCTTGCTCTGTGAAGTTACAGCAGAATTATTTTTCCCTCCAAATCTACATGCTGTTGGAGATGAGAATTTAGCTGATTTTATTTTAAAAGGAGACAGCCATGATTTAAAGTTTGTGTTCTATGACACATTTTATAAATAAAATTAAAGCTTTACGGCAGTTTAAAAAAATGTTTCCCAGATCTCTTTCACAGCTCATTTTCTTCTAGTATGGGATTAAGCATAGTACACACCTTCAATTTTGAATGGCCAGTGATTGGTCAATTCGACCACTTTCATGTATTTATGAGAGTTTGCCTACACAGTCTATTCATAGGAATCAAAATCTGTTGGCCCTTCAACTTCACCAAGTTGGTAAAATGAGTCACTGATTGGCCAATCAAAATGTAATGGGGGACTGTACATGGTTTAACCCATAGCCGAAAAATGAGCAAATCATTTTATTTGTGTTTCACCAGCTAACTTATAAATGGAGATAATACACAAATACAAAAAAATGAATCTTTAATTCCCTTAAAGGGAATGTCCAAGCAAAATAAAAAAATGAGTTTCACTTACCTAGGGCTTCTACCAGCCCCATGCAGCCATCCTGTGCCCTCGTAGTCACTCACTGCTGCTCCAGTCCCCCGCTGGCAGCTTGCCGACCTCGGAGGTCGGCGGGCCGCATTGCGTACATTTTTACGCATTCCCGCTAGTGCAGGAACATTAACACATACATTTTTACGCGTTACTGGTTCAATGCGTAAAGCTTTACGCATTGAACCAGTAATGCGTAAAAACGTATGTGTTAATGTTCCTGCACTAGCGGGAATGCGTAAAAATGTACGCAATGCGTCCCGCCGACTTCCGAGGTCAGCAAGCTGCCAGCGGGGGACTGGAGCAGAAGTGAGTGACTACGAGGACACAGGATGGCTGCATGGAGCTGGTAGAAGCCCCAGGTAAGTGAAACTCATTTTTTTATTTTGCTTGAACCTTTCCTTTAAAAGAAAACAAAAATTCCCAAATATTAACCAAACACTCTCCATCCACAGACACATTACATTGACATGGTAAACTATGAAGCATTCTCCTCAAGCCCTCAGAGGAACAACCCCAGGGATCGTGGTAAAAATTTTGTGATAAATACTACCACTCTATTATTTATAAATAGCAGTCCAATGTATATATCTAACAGCCACACCAATACATAGACTGTTTACCCTTCCTTGTACTGCTTGGTGACATAGCAAGTGAGCCACAAATCATATTATTGGCATGTTTCAGCTATGGATAAAAGGGACTCCAAGCACCTCTCATGGCCATGCCTTTAAGCCAAAATACTTTCAACAAAGTTGTGTTGTGACCTCTCTGGAGGAGCCATGCGTGTCACTTCCTCTTCCTGCTTCATTCAGTGATGCACCTTTCTAACAGACAAGACAGCGGTGACCTGGAAGTTATAACACAGTCAAGATGGCAGCCACGATTTCTTTTTTTTATTGAAACCGAACAAAAACGATTTGGTGTACAACAGCGATTCAGACATCAAATGAAAGAGGAGAGCACAAGCTACAAAAGGTGTGCATTTTTAAGTACTTTGCAGTATTGGTTGGAGTCTTAAAGGCATGCCAATGAGAGGTGCACAGAGTCCCTTAAACTCTGTAAACCTACATTCCAAATAATTTATCTAGTTTACATTTGAAAGGGAATAGGGGTTCCATTTTCTACTGAAATGTTTTCACAACCCTAGTTTTGGTGCACTAATTTTTTTTATAGATAGGTTTGGATTGGCAACATGCTGGGGCACAGCTGATCTGATGTACGTTTTTAATATATTTGCTGTGTCAGTTGATTATATTGGTTGTAGCATGAGCTTTGACAACGGACAACCGCTGTAACTGATTGTAGGAGGGGCCTGAGAGTGGATTTTGATGGGTTCATCATGTCTGATTTATATTGAAAATATTAATGAGAATGGAAAATAGTCCACTTCTATAGGTTTTCATTCTTTCTGTTGGCATACGTGTCTAAAATAGTTGAGGGAGATGGGATGTTGTGTTCATCAACACAAACAACAGATACTTTGTAAATGGACTTGTCTGAAATAGGGATGCTTATTCAGATTACGTGGGAATAAAATTTCCAGATTTCTGATCGGAAATTGGCATTTGATTGGAACTTGGAAAATGGAAATTGGACATCTGCAGAAATTCCACATTACTTCAACTCGGTAATTTTAGCCCAATCACAGAACTCGGAAGCATTGGCCCAATCAGAGAATGCAGAGTCAACTCGGATGTATTTGGCCAATAAAAGAATCCAAAAAAAAAATGACCAAATAAAGACTACTTGGAAAACAGAAATCCGTGGAATCGGTAATTGGCATTAGTGGTAATTGGAATTTCCGCATAATCGGAAATCGGTATGTCTGATCATCCATTGACTGAAAGGGTGTAATGGATAACGGAATACATTAAGACATCTGTTTTGCTTCTCTATTCTGGTAAACAGTTTGTCTAATGTGAACCTAAAACTAGTTCTCTCTAAACTGCACGTCATCAGAGAGCAACAAAGTGCCTGAAGGTATTTGACATAAATGAAATGTGACTCAGAAGCCCCAACCGGCTGCCTTTGCTGAGAACACTCAAGTGTATGTTGTTGCCTTTATGTCCAGATCATAGATAAAGCTCAATTTTGTGGTGAACCAATTAACTTATCCAAACGATTTTGAAATGTGGGAGGCAATTGGACTGTTTGGAGGAAAGTGCCACAACTACAAACTTCAAAATAGAATGTGTCACTTTATAAAACACAAAAGAAAACAATCAAGAGCCCCTGATAGTGTAGTATTAATAAAATCAAGTGTTTTGTTTAATAAGTGATAAATTGGTACTCACAAGACAACCACTGTAACAGCAAGTTAGAACCAAACCCACTTGGGTTAAAATGTTGCGCTCTGTAGAAATGAAGCAAATGGGGTAACACCCCTCCACCAATAGTGGACTAAGAATATTTGATTGTGAATGAACAGAGGTGTCTAATCAGAGTAAAATGAGTTTACAACAGTTTCAAAAAGAGAGGTAGTGGAGGACTTGCCTAACCAATACAGACTCAAACAGTCAGTATCCAGTAGAAAAACTCCTCATTTGTACACTCCAAAAATGCTGCAATGCATCTCACCGGTATCCACCCACTTCATAAGTCAACAAAAATAGAAGCAACTGGTTTTACATTTTTAACTAATTTATTTCAATCTGATTTTGGCGACTCTGTTCATCCACAATCAAATTGTCACATTATAAGTATCTCATTTATCTGTCACGTTGGTAACTTGGTAGCCAGCTACTACTCACTGCAGTTCTCAGCTTTTTTGTTGTCTCGAATGGTGGTTTTCTGGTTGGGAGTCCTAAAGAGTGAGGTCCAGTTGATGGTGTTGTAGTAGCAAAGGTTGCGATTATCTGTGATATAGACATTGCCTGCGCTGATCTCTTTGAGGGACTGGAGCTTCAGAGAGGTGAGGCTTTGCTGCTTGAGAATAAGCAGTGACATTCCACTGTAAAAAGAAAAGGATTTAAATTTTAAAGTGACTCTTTCACTTTTTAAAAAAATAATGAAGCAAATTTAGATTTCTGGACAAAAAGACATTTTTCTAAGCTGCACTGCTATTTTCATAGCTGATAAGTTGGAAAGCGTTGATAAACTAAAAATGCGTACACACGCACTACGGCCGCCAACGACGTGTCCATCAGACCCTCCCGCTGGGCGGACTTTCAGGCGACAGTAGCACTTGTCTATGCACTGTCGGCGGACTGATAAAGTTGTTTCTGAACGATCCACTCAGCGGATCGCTCAGAAACAGCCTTATCAGTCCGCCGAAAGTGCTACTGTTGCCTGAAAGTCCGCCCAGTGGGAGGGTTTAACGGACCCATCGTTGGCGGCCGTAGTGCGTGTGTACGCACCTTAAGGTGAATAAGGACAAAAAAAACACATTTACTTAAGATATTGAGCCCAATTTACAGTGGTAATCCCAGTTGAGACAGAGGCAGAGGCTGTCATATTGATCTCCTTTTATACAATAGTAGTTTAATGGCAGTCCTGTTGATCTTCTGGAAGACTGGAATCAGTAATGCCGAGTCACAACCGTGAAACAAACAGGTAATGATCTAGTCAGATTTGAGTCAGAGCTCCTGGTCTGCATGCTTGCTCAGGGTCTATGGCTAAAAGTATCAGACACGGGATCAGGTGGAAAGCCAGGCAACTTGCATTGTTTAAAAGAAAACAAATATAGCAGACTCTAGATCACTTTCACCTTGGGTTCCATTTAAATAAAGAGTACTGAGTACTCATCCAGTGATTGCACATAGTGAATTCACAAAGAGATTCCTGGCTATCAATATGGAGTTTTATGCTACAAGCAGGGGCTGCAGTGATCACCAGCAAACTGCTGTTGGTGATGCTGCTTTTGAAAGTGCACCTGAATTGCTGCATAGCATGATGAGATAAACATGTAAATAAACATGTTAAACCTAACCTTATTCTCACAGGAGCCCTCCCTCTACTGATGCCTACCGCTAACTGATCCACCTACAGATACCTAAAGCTAACCAATCCCCCCACCAATCTCTAAGCCTAAAAAACTTCCTCATCGATCCCTAAACCGCTGATGCCTATTCCTAACCACCACCCTCTGCCGCTAACCCACCGATAACCATGCCACCTTCACCGTTGTACAAGAAAAAATATTGAGCACTAGGTTCACCATTTAGCTGCAGTTTACATAGTGGGTGGCACTGTCATCTGCTATTTTGTCAAGCACCGAGGGCTCCCACATTTCCCTTAATTACCAATACTAAAATAGGTGACTAAGGGCCTCCCATACTTCAGTAGCACCTCTGACAGCCAGAGTTATATCAACTATGGCAAAAAAGCATATATACAGTAACTGAAAACCTGCCCATTTAATTATCTCTAAAGGCCCGTACCAACTATGTTATTTTTTCCACCGATTTTTCAGCCGATTCTTCCGACAACAGGTGACTTTTTAAGCGGCAAATAATAATTTTAACAATCATGCAATGTGGGTAAAGGAGCTCAATTACATGAGCGATGCTTAGCGATGCACTCCGATAATGACCATCACCACGGATTGGATCTTTAAGATCCCCAATGACTCCACTCAAAGTACGGTGATCGCTTGACTTCCCGTCCGCACCCGTTGTGGACCATCCCGTGTACCCACACTCAGGAAGATGGATTGGGAAAGGTTCATAGTCGAGGGACATCACTGGGATCCATCTTCCTGCGTCGTCAGGTGAGTATTCAGCTTAAGGCAGTGTCTCGTGTTTATATTACGGTAAGTCAAGCATTTGGAGAGCTCAGTGTAATTCCCCGGGAACATGCCACACAGTTAAACATATCGAGCAGCTCTACTGAATATTAAAAAAAACAGCTATATAACTATTGAAAAATAAGCATTTTAAAAACATGTATTAGATTTTTATTTCTTTTCTTTTTAATGACCAATCCAGTGACGTTTTATCGAGCATGTTCCTGAGGCACGCTAGAAAGAGCTTATAAACAACACAGTGACAGCTAAAACTTTTAGAAGGATAAAAGGAAAGTCAGAAACTAAGAACATTTTTCACCCCGTATCACAGTCTCACACAAGTCCACAATCTCCGAGACTTCCGAGGGACCATGAAGAAAGGGAACAGTGTAATGGCCCTGAGACTTACGACTGCAAAATTCATCAGTTACTTTAGAAACTTTGTTTCCAGTTGGCTGAGCAGAGCATTACAGTAAAGGACGGAAAGCAGGCAGGTTGTTCTACCAGTTACAGGGAAAGAGGAAATAAAGTACAGCTGAATAACCTCAAGCAATGATCTCAAATAGCTTATATCAGCTACACATGCAAAAGGAGGCAGTTACTCCGCTGGTTGTCACCAGCAATAGAATAAATTACGGTCTTCTCAGAGATGGATCTAAGCAAAGGCTTAAAAGGACAACTTTCATGAAAAGCTGTAAAATGTAAAATACATGTGTACACATACATATAAGAGGGGCATTTGTCTTACAGTAAAATGTATCATAATTGACCTTTTCCTATGTAACTGAACCTGGACTGTTTTGGACTTGTTCATCTCTTCACGAGGGATTCTCAGGGTCTTCATTATTTACAAAAGCACTCCCAGGGAAGTGGCACAATGCAGCTGTCAGAATAGTGTGCACTGGAGCAGGCAGGTCTGTAGGCATCATTGTATAGGTCTTTTCCAGAGAGTGCTTTTGAAAAGAATGAAAGAAACATTGAGAATTCCCCCTTGAGCATATGGACTAGCCCTAAACCTGTTAGTGGGAGGATCAAAGCTACCAGATTAATAAATAGAACCAGAAGTGACAACTGCATAGGAAATATGTCCTTTACAGTTCATTTTACTCTAGAACAGTGCTGTCCAACTCTAGTACTCGAAGGCTGAGGTCCTCACAGATTTTGTCACAGCTTTAATTAATTGATGAGACTAATTCAGAAAAGGTGTGGTTCATCAATTATAACACATTTCTCTGTCAGTCCTAAACAGTGGCATGGATATTACTCTCGAGTACTGGAGTTGGACAGCTCTGCTCTTGCTCTATATAGTTTTAATGATAGCAGCCATGGCAAAATTTAGCTCTACACACAATGAAGCAATGATGCCCTTCCCTGCCCTTCCCTCCCCTTCTGTGTGAATGAATGCAACAACATACCTATGGTCAGCCCTATCCATGTAGCATGTGAACACTGAGGCATATAATTACCACCATTGCAACAAGAGATGTAATGTACGTGTGTATGCTGAGAACAAGCTTTCAATATATAAAACGTCCCATGCATGGTCCATTGACCAATGATGTCACTTCCTGCTGACACACCATGGGCATTTAATGTCATTTAATCAGTCTAATAGTGAGACATGCTACCAAACCCAACTCAGTTTTCCTGCCATTGATTTCTCAAAAACTCCCATCTGAGGAAAACATTGTACCATTAATGGGCCCCTTTAGGGTGAAGCAGATCATTTCAGCGTGCGGCGCTGAGTGCAGAAGCTGGGGGCCGTCAGCCCAGCGTAATGGTAATTGTGGTCTCCGGCGGTCGCCAGACCCTGAATTACATCTCCTTCCAAATTCAGGGATAGGGAGAGCAGCAAACTGGCACTAAATGCGGCAGGGATGGATCACAAACCACATGGGGCTTACCTGCAGCATGCTCCAGAATAGTCCACAAGTTCCAACTTCCAAGCCAAAAATAGAAAGAGAGATGGGCACAACTGCATAAAAATACCCTTTATTGTGGCCGGGTAGACACAATGGTTACAGCAGTGGGGGGAAGGGAGATTTCTGACAGCTGTTTCACAGGGTTTAATCCTGCAAAACAGCTGTCAGACATCTTCCTTCCCCCCACTGCTGTAACCATTGTGTCTACCCGGCCACAATAAAGGGTATTTTTATGCAGTTGTGCCCATCTCTCTTTCTATTTTTGGCTTGGTAAATCTCCTTCCAAGTTGTGACTATTAGTATGTAACGCCGCCGGGGAGATTAGCGGTAGCAGGGAACGCCATCATTCGGTCCGCCCAATGCCGAATAGAGATGTACTCCCTTTAGGGATATTTTCAGTTACGCAAATGTCCTGTTTTGCAAGAGGATTTGAGGCAACATCTCAATGGGGACAAAGACAGCTATAAAATTTCAGCACATATTCTAATTCCTTCCTGCTTTACCTAAATAATAGATAAATAAAACAAAAATATTGTTGTCCTTTTCTCCAGTTTAATTCAACAAGCAATTGTGCAGCTCACAATTAAACACATTTGTAAGTTTTTGTTTTGCAGTCAGACATGCTGTCTGCAAAGCTCATAGTTTACCATTCTGGATTTAAAGCATATGCTCAAACACTCGAGAAAGTATTTTAGTCAAGTGCACTGACCTGCCAGAATCAATAATAACGGTAAATTTGCATTGAATATAAGAAAAAAAACACAGCCTGGAACCGAGCAAGCATTTAACATTGTAGTACAGACTATAACTGAGATTAACTACAAGTAATTCAAAATAGTAATTATAGTTTCAAGTAAAATAGTTTCAATGGTATAAAGAACACACTGTAAAAGAATGGAAGTAAGAAGAAAAAGCTTGCCCATTGACCTTAAAGTAGTACTATCGATTGAAACAACTTTTTTTTTTAATACTGTATATTAGTGTACACATTACCACTAGTGCTAGGGGCACTTTATTTATTCACCCAGGTCTCTCTCTTGCTATCCCTGCTTAAAAATTCATTTCTCACACAGCTCATAGTAGTTTGGGTCACCCTGAGCTGCTTGGTTACTCTGTCACACAGCTCACAAATATATTTCACTGTGTCACTCACAGCATGCAGGAGACATGAGGAGAAATAGGCTGATCTGAGGTGGTAACAGGTAACTAAATGAGCTGTAATATTGCTGGAATATAACTAGCTATACCACGAGTTTGTGTTTACACTCAGACTGGCTGCCTGAGGAGATTCACTCCAGGCTGCATCCACTTTACAAGCTGCTGAGAGGGGCAGACCACTGTCTACAATTAGCATTATTAGTATCTTTATCAGTCAAGAGAAGCAAAGATAATAAACACACATTGCTAGAATCTTTAACCCCTTACCACCATATCAATAAGATTCTTTCAGCAAGGTGATAATTAAACTATAAACTGAGGAGTTGATAGCAACTCCCCTGTGCAGACATGGGCTTAGCCCTCTGGGAGCCCTCAGCATATAGATACATTTGTATCAAACACTGACGGCCAAAACTGACGGAGGATTTTACAGCTGAGAGGAACAGCTGTGTGAGGAATCAAATTGCTCCTAGTACTTGTCCTAATGTGTGCTACAACATACAGCATTTAAAAATAAATGCATACATCGATAGTATTCCTTTAACTTACTCTTGCAGGGCAATTATAGCCGCAGTTGGGAAAAAAAATGTACGACAGGCCTGACATTAAATCAATTGATCCATGCAATTCATATTCCCATCAAAATAAGTAGCTAAAGAAGACCTCTACCTTTAAGTATATTTTAGTAAAATCTAAACTGCCCCATAAAATGTTTTGCAGCTAAAAATGATCTTATTGCAAAACAGTGACACCTCGAAGAGATACAATGCCTCCCTTATTATTCTGCACCATAACTACCGCTATATCATTGTCTGGCACCATTTACCTTTGTGAAATTCTTTTTATGGTATACTTTCCCAAGCCTGCTGGATTGTAAAGAAGATGTACGTTTATGTTTTCCCATTTATAGGAAGACCAGTAGCTGTATAAAGGTGACCATACACTTAATACACTATACACTTAATACACTATAAATCCCTGCCATGCACTAATGAGGACCAATAGACCGAAACAGGCTGTCTGCATGTTGGGTTGACGTGGCTCTGTAAAATGCATACGCTATAGGCTTGCTATACACCAGCGGTTCTGGATGTAAGCCTGGCTTCAGGGGCATAAAGAGATAATTTGCATATTCAGAAGTGATGCATTGTGGGAGATCACAGTCGTTCACTTAAAGCTGAATTATCGCATATACCTTCTGTTTTAAGAAGGCAAACTAAACAGTAGATTACCGATATTCAAACTATCACCAACAACAGTTGCCCAAATATATTACAGGATGCCTGTAACATATTTTAAAAAATAAAAAAAACCTGCAGAGCAGATCATTTACTAAAAGTGCAAGAAATCCTATCAATCATTTTTAAATATTAGAATAAGTGTAAGCACTTTTTTCCTAAACAATGGAGGAATACATTTAACAACAAAAGCTTAGGCCATTTTTCATTTCTTGCATCTGTCATTAACCACTTCCGGATACCGGGTGGTTTTGCTGATCGGTGCTGCGTGGGCTCTCCAGCCCGCAGCACCGATCAGCTAGCAGCCAGGCCGATCAGACTTCCCCCCTTTTTTCCCCACTAGGGGGATGTCCTGCTGGGGGGGTCTGATCGCCGCCGGCTGCTTGCGCTTGCGGGGGGGGGGGCTCTCTTCAAAGCCCCCCTCCGCAGCGCTTCCTGGCCGCCTTCCCCTTCCCTCCCTCTACCTTCCCCTGTGAGCGGCGCAGGACGGAATTCCGTCCTGCGCCGGATAGGATAGGCTTCAGCCTATCAGGTGCCGGCGGTCCCCGGCCAATCAGAGGCCGGGGATCGCCGATATCCGCCACGGCGCTGCTGCGCAGCAGCACCGTATACATGTAAACACCGGGGAAGATCTTCCCCGTGTGTTTACATTTACCCTGCGAGC